>NC_134111.1:48188035-48488571 GCF_040939455.1 Microcebus murinus | reverse complement strand
ATAGAACCCCGTTAGTTTTCTTTTTTAAATTGGAAAATACATACACAATGTAAAATTTAATTTTAAATGAATATTCAGGAGAATTAAGTACATTCATAGTATTGTACGACCAGAACTTCTTGGTGCTCCAAATGGAAACCCTGTACCCAGTAAACAGATACCCCCCGCTCATACCTCCTCCTTAAATCTCCCGGTAACCACTAATCTGCTTTGTCTTTATGGATTTGCCTATACTGGGTATTTCACAGAAACAGAATCATAGTATCATACTGTAACACTTTGTGTCTGGCTTACTTTACTTAGCATATTTTCAAAGTTCATCCATGTTATACCATATATCAGTGTATTTCTTTTTATGGCTGAATAATATTCTACTGTATATATTTCTTTTCTGCAGAAATTCATGTTTATTGGTTTTTCCAAAAGTAGTACAATACTAGCATTACTACTTACAATGGGATTACTAAGTGCAGTTAAAGCCTTCTTTATGGTTTAGAGTGTATCTTACTAGACATGTATGAATTACCATGTTTTATAAAAAAAAGTTTTTTTTTGTAGAGATGGGGGTCCCACTATGTTGCCCAGGCTGGTCTTAAACTCATGGTCTCAAGTGATCTTCCTGCCTCAGCCTCCCGAAGTGCTGGGATTATAGGCATGACCCACTATACCCCACTCAAACAATAAAGTCACTTAAAATAATTCTACATATAGTTTGCCAACTTGAAACAAAAGTTTAGTGTTTTTATGAATTGTGCTCTCGTTCCTTTACTTTTTTCACTTTGTGGTAAAAAACACATTTATCATCCTAACCATTTCTACATGTATATTCATGTTGCCAAGAAATCTGCAGAATTTTATCATCCTCTCAACTACTGGGAAACACCATTCTACTTTTCTATGAATTTGACCACTGGGTATATGTGTATATGTCCTTTTGTGACTATTTCATTTAGAATAATGTCCTCATTTCATCCATGTTATAGCATGTCAGTATTCTTCCTTTTAAAAGCAAAGTGATATTCTACTCTATGTGTATACCACATTTTATTCATTCATTCCTTCATAAATGGACATGGTTTGCTTCTACTTCTTGGGTATTGTGAATAGCATTATGAAGATGGATGTACAAATAACTCTTTAAGATCCTTTCAATTCTTCTGGATATATACCCAGAGTTGAATTGCTGAATCATATTATTTAAAATTTTTAGAAACTGCCATACTGTTGTCCACTGCAGCTACACCATTTTACATTCCCAACAGTGCACAAGGGTATACGTCCTCACCAACATTTATTTTGTTTTGTTTATAGTAGCCATTGTCAGTCGCTGTGAGGTGGTATCTCATTGTGGTTCTGATTTGCATTCCCTAATAATTAGTGATGTTGAGCATATTGCTATATGCTTGTTGGCCATTTGTATATCATCTTTGGAGAAATGCTTATTTGGTTTTCTCATAATACAAATGATTTCATATCTCTGTAAGTAAAAGTTGGTTTATTCTAAAGTAAGTTTAGTTGGTTTATTTTCATTTAGCTTTTAATTTAAAAACAGGTTGAATAATATACTAATTTAAAGATACAAACCCACAGTTTATTATAGTATAGTTTATTTAATACAATGTTTAACTATAAAAGTTAATACAGTTTTGAAGTTTAAATTTTGTAAAATGCAGTTTGCAGAAAACAGCTCAACAATTACTAGACTAATGATAAGAGAAGCAGCATTTTACAATTTTACAATCGAGAAGACAACAGCTTTATTTCTAAATTTCATTAAAAAAATATACATCACAGTGACCTTTGAGCTCAGAAAAGAAGTGCATTAACTTCATTTATGTTTCTTCCTTCCACAAAGAGAGCAGCCACAACTTTGAACATCCCCACATACAAATACCCAATTCATTTATCAGTCTTTCAAAAACACTATATACACACAAAAGGGGAAGAAAATATACAGCATGTGCTTTTGGTAACATACGGAATTTTGCTTAGAGAAAAAAACAAAACAAAAATGGAGAAACACAAATCAATCCCACCACTGCCCCCTGTACCAAAAAAAACAAAAAACAAAAAACAAAGAAAACCCTCAAAGACTCCCTTCTCCAACCTTGCTGATGTAATTTTCCTATTCATGTGATTTTTTTCCCTTTAATATTTACTTTGTCACACAACAGGTCACAGAGTTTGCATTTGCCTGAATCCCTTAAAGGCAGTTAGTTGGGAAGCCCACTATGGGCAGGTGTGCCAGTCAATACTGAACTTCCTGGGGCTTATTTTATTAATTTTTTAAACAAGTATTTGTAATAAACACATCTTTTCACAATAAAGAGGTTATCAACCTAAAATCCTTTAGAGAGTTTATTCAATTGTAAATGTATGAATTCTAATCAAAATAATTACAGAAAACATAACCAAAAGGAGACAGAAAAACACCCATTTTATTTCTTTATAACTATCAGCTATATGTTGTATATTTAAAGTACCTTCTGGTGAAGGCAAACTCAACTTTCTATAGAAATTTACTATAAAAAGTTCAGTGTGATGAAAAACTATTACCAACTGGAATGAAGTACTATAAACTACTGAAAGACATACTAACTTGCTCCATTTACTAACTAGAAAATAAATTAGAAATGCCAGTCAATACCACTACCCAAAATACCAGAAACCCAATTTGTGCCTATTCATAGCATTAAACAAACTTTGTTTAGTTTCATACTTTCCACTAGGCACAAGAATCAAAGGCCATTCAGCAAAAGCCAACATGCATCAAAATATCACACTTGTGCAAAGACAGATTTATCACATAAATTCTTTGCAACTTCTGAGGGTTTCAAGTACGTAACTTAAAACAAACTACTTTGTTACATGAACTCACCAACCATAACTTAATCAAAGAATGTTTTAAAGCAACCCAGCAGCTTCTCTATTGCTCATTTCATTGATATTAATCTCTCTGCAGTGTCAATTTTTGTGGCAGACAGCTTACCCAGAAAAATAACTCACACAAAATAATATCATGAAAATTCTACATACTGAAAAATTTTCTTGGCTATCATCAATCAAGCAATAAAAATAAACCAAGTTAAATATCTTTAAAAGGATATTAAGTAAAAGATACTTCGACATAAACTATAAGCTTAGACATAACTATAAAATCAATTTGATAAGCAAACACCTGGCTTTCAGGAAAACAGATAATGTGTAATGTAAAAACTAAAGATGGTACAACTATTAAAATATAAAAGAAGGAAATGACCATTTGAGCTATGTGCTATTCATATGCAAGTATATATCTTGAGGTACAGTTAATGCTATTTAATCTTTTCCTAAATATTCTTTATATTCTAAAAACAAAATCTGATTGTCCTCTCAACTCCTTCACATCTGTTCTATAAAAAGAGCTAACAAAGCATTTTAAAAAAGGACTATGAATCATGCTTAGCAAGGAGTCACTCTTTTGGAAATCCAAACAGGAGAATACTGCTTATAGAAATTACTAAATTTTTCCCCCTATGGTTACTTTTTGAAACTCTTAAGATTTGGAAAGTCCTTGTCTGTAATTCTTAGTAGATAAAGCTGTGGGATCAGACAACATTGAAGTAGTTTTACATAGCGTGGACTTTTAAAAAATATATATAACTATTAGAAATCCTTTCTTAAATAGCACCTGTCTTGAAGCTCAAATAGTTTATAACAAAGATTTTAAAATGCCATTTACTGAATTTAAAACAAACAATAATTTGTTTAAACTATATAACAGATTATATAGTTTGGACACTCAGACTCAATTATCCTTAATGTGGGTTTGTGGTCAGTCTCTAAGGAATCAGTCACCCTGGATTATAATAAACATCCACTATTTTATCATTAGAAAAAAAAATTTGGAAAGAACCCACTGTATTTATTACAATTTCCCAAACAATCTTATAATCATTACACTTCATTCTGTAAGAGCTACCACAATGCCAAATGTATCATTAACTATATTACTCAATAATGGAAAGTATCATGTTAAGCATTGCTTTATTGAGTACAAATAGCACTGAGTAGCTACTGGATTAACCAAGAAGCTACCGTGGTAATAGAATTGACACTATACTGACAAATATTAAAGTACAAAACTCTCTAGAGGCTACTATTAATTGGAATCTTGAAATTTCTTTTCAAATGAGGCAGGTTTTATGTTTGCTGGATGTTCAATGTTTTCTTTAAAAGAGTTATTACAGAATAAAAGGCCACACATCACAAAAATAGCAAAATACAACACACGAAACTCTAAATGGACTTTGGATATGTTTAGTGTTTAACTCTGTAAGCTATCAAGTTTTGCAACTTTCTACTCTACCCTAAATGGCAATGTTACACATGCCAAGTTAAAAATAACACTAAGAGTAATGGTATAAAGCCACCTGAACAGAAAAGAAACCAGAGTCATAAACATGCTACACAGCCTATATCATGATATAGAAAAGATGCATTTTCTGGCCATTTGAAACTCACAGCTGAGAGACCTAGAGAAGTCAGTTCAATTAAAAAAAACAAAACAAAACAAAAAACAAAAAGCATGCAGAGTTAACACTCAATTCTATATAGGTCGGAGGCCAAAACTGAGAAATCTTAGAAGTTAAGGTGTCAATACTAACAATTTTTAGAATCTGTCTAGCTTAAAGTCCTGTACGAGTGGTATGTTTTAGTGAGAAATTTTTTTTTATTTTAGAAAAAGGGTATTAATGATAATAAAACAATGCCCTCCCCCCCAAAGCAATAATTTCAACTCTCAAACCAAAAGCAACATAGAATTGAGAATTACAATCTGATTTTCCAAGGTATAGTTCCGGTCAAATGCTGTATAACAGCAACTGAAGCTCAATCAGTATATCAACAGAAAAATTACTCTTGTAAGACTTTCATAAGCAGTTAAGTGAAACAAAACTAGACAGGAAAAGCATTAATATGAAAAAAGCTATGGCTGGAACTATAAAGTATGAAGTGCAATATAAATAACTAAATATTTTAAAGCACAAATTACTATAAAATCAAAAGTGATGACTTAATAAGATCTCTAGTTATTAGGATCCTGATTCTGCATAATTAAAAGAAACTGCAGCAAACCTCTATTAAAATGTAGTCAAAAAATCTACACAAGATTTCTTCTAGTGGCTTCTAAAGTTACTTTAATTATGAGAAACACAGCCTTTTTAACAATGTATTGCAGCCATCACTTATGCCTGTTTCCAAATGGCTGATTAAACAAATCAGGATGCTACTGGCTGATTGTTGCAACACAATAATACATATATAATAGTTAAACACAGCACACAGTATTACACCAAAGTGTTTTTCTCATTTCAAGTTTATTAAAACTTTAGCAGTACAAATTATCCAGATTGAAGATTATCAAAAGAGCAACTCAATGAAATCCACATTAAAAAAAAAAAAAAGGAAAACATAAAATAACCCAAAAACAATGAAAAGGAAAACAACATAAAGGAGATTCATTAGCGAGTCTCTAAAACTTAAAATTTTAGACAGAATGGAAATAAGTTTACCCAACTCACTCATCCACTTTTGTCTTCATCTGTTCCAGGACTTGATTCATGATCAAATTTCTTATCATGTACATGGTCATTTTCTTGACCCTTTGATTTTTGGTTTTCTTTTTCCACTGAGGATCTGGTCTTCTCATCCTCCTTATTTTTCAATGTGGAGGACTTTAATTCATTGTCCTGACTGCTTTGTTTTATTTTTGAGAATGGACTTTGATCTCTATCAGCCTTTTTTTCCCTGCTATTATTAGAGCTACTATGATCACGATTTTTAGAGTACATTCTTTTTTCACCCTCAGAATTTTCTTTTCTGTGTGAACTCTTACTTTCTTGGTTTCTGTATTTTTCTTTGTTTCTGCTTTGACTTTCTTCTCTCTCTGAGCTCCGTGAATCTCTCCTCCTCCTCCTCCTATCTTTACTTCTTGATCTTCCTGGTGTTGCTCTTCTCTCTCGGCTTCGTGACCGTCCTCTCCTTCTGTACTCCTGTTCTCTGTATCTGTGGTACTCTTTGCTTCTGCTGCGATCCCTGTCATGGCTTCTAGATCGCACTCTTCTGCTCCTGTCCCTACTTCTGCTTCGTTCCCTTGTTCTACTATTGTAACTGTGTTTACCTTTAGTTATATCACATTCTCTGCTCCTAGATTGTGCACGCCTATCCTTTTCCTTACTTTTATTGTAATCATGCTCATTACTTTTTGATTCTAACTGTTTAGACTTCTCTTTACTTCTACTCCTTTCCTGATCTTTTCCTTTAGACTCAGACTGTTTTTCTTTTTCTTTAACATTCTCATGATCCCTATCTTTACTCCTTGACCGCATCCTCTTTTCTTCATGTCTATTATGTTTTGAATCTCTTTCCTTACTCTTTGATTTCTCTTTGCTCTTACTCCTACTTTTAGATTTGGCCCTTTTCTTCACTTTGTTTTTATTATATTTATCATCTTTTTCAGAATTTCTTCTGATGTCTCTCTCTTTGCTGTTAGATTTATGGTCTTTAACTTTCTTTTCCTTTTCATTTTTTCGGTTTGGACTCTCAGATACATGCCTGTGATCAGTTATTTTTCTCTCTTTTACTCTAACTGGACTTCTTTGATTTTCTTTAATTTCATTCAACTCACTCCTAAACAATAAGAAAAAGTAAAAAAAGATTTTTTGGAAATGTTATTTGGAAAGGAAAGGTATACATCATTAGCTAAAATGATATTCTATTTTTCTTAAGGCATTCAGGAATAATTTAAATGACTATTAATAAAATGACTTTATGTACAATAGTAAAAATAAATACTTATCACAAGATTTGAAATAACAGTTAAATCTTACTTATCCCCTTTGATCCATCTTTCACCACTTGATACCCTCATTCTTTGAGCTCTCTGCATCTCTTGCCTCCAATGTGGAGGAGTCTCACTACGTCTGAAACGATCCCTTGATCTGGACCTGGAAGGAGTTCGATAACGCTAAGGAAAATAAAAAGGAAAAAAAATTAATGTATAAGAATATAAAGCATTACAACAATAGACAAAGAGTATATATTATAGGTTTAAATAAAATGTCTGAAATTTTTATGCACTCTAAAATTACAATTTCACAATTTTCAGATAGGAAATCAATGAGGCAGAGAAACTTAAACATGTTAAAAATTCCAAATAAGAAACATTAATCACAAAAACTCTAGACACCCATGTCTTCTCCATGGAAGAGTCTATCTAAGTGATGTTGCTAGAGCATGCAAAGTGCAATAACCATTACAAGTTTCCAAGTTCCAATCTGAATGTTATGTACACTTGATGTTTGAAAGCAAACATTTTCCACAATATCAGAAAAACTGACTAACTGCATAGATGTTCATTTATTCAACCAATACTTACCCAACCCTTAGGATGGCCAACCATTATACCACACACCGAGAAAACATTATTAAGCCAAGATATATCTGATTTTGCTTTCCTGGAACAATTCTACAGGACTAGGAATGGAACACATGAATGGACATATAATCACAGATATTAAACATATATGTGTGGCCGGGTGCAGTGGCTCATGCCTGTAACCCTAGCACTCTGGGAGGCCGAGACAGGCGGATTGCTCGAGGTCAGGAGTTCAAAACTAGCCTGAGCAAGAGTGAGACCCCCGTTTCTACTATAAATAGAAAGAAATTAATTGGCCAACTAATATATATAGAAAAAATTAGCCGGGCATGGTGGCGCATGCCTGTAGTTCCAGCTACTCGGGAGGCTGAGGCAGTAGGATCACTTGAGCCCAGGAGTTCGAGGTTGCTATGAGCTAGGCTGACGCCATGGCACTCACTGTAGGCTGGGCAACAAAGCGAGACTCTGTCTCAAAAAAACAAAACAAACAAAATAAAAAAAAACATATATGTGGCTGGCCAGGTGTGGTGGCTCACAGCTGTGATCCTAGCACTCTGGGACTCCGAGGTGGGTGGATCGTTTGAGCTCAGGAGTTCGAGACCAGCCTGAGCAAGAGTGAGACCCTGTCTCTACTAAAAATAGAAATAAATTAGCTGGACAACTAAAAATATATAGAAAAAATTAAGCCGGGCATGGTGGTACATGCCTGTAGTCCCAGCTACTCGGGAGGCTGAGGCAGGAGGATCCCTTGAGCCCAGGAGTTTGAGGCTGTTGTGAGCTAGGCCGATGCCACAGCACTCTAGCATGGACAAAAAAGTGAGACTCTGTCTCAAAAAAAACACAAACAAACAAAAAAACCCCCATATATGTGGCTATAAGAGAATGACTATAAAAGGAAAAGGTAGTCAGAGAGTATGTAATAAAGAGAGCTGATCTAGTATGAGAGTGTGAACAGTTAAAACGATACAACCTGAGAACTAAAGGATGTTTATGATGAGTTACCTAGGAAAGGGTATGGAGAAGGAGGTAAAACATGGTAAGGACCGATGGGTGAGGAAAAATACATAAGGCATATGAAATACCATGTTTGAGGGTTCTGAGACAGGAAGAACATAGCATGTTTTAGAAATGATCAGATCAAGTATGACTAACTGAAAAGGGGCAAGGGAAAGTAGTACTAGGCAGAGGGGAGGGGGGAGAAGAGAGAAGAGGGAAAGAGGAAGAGGGAAGGGATAGAAATAACTAATGAGGTAAGGACTAGGTTTTGTGAGGTTTCCTAGGCCATGGTAATAATTTTGGATATATCCTAAGATCACTGGTAAACAAGCAACACAAAATCCAATTTTATTTTCTTTTCTTTTTTTTTGAGACAGAGTTTTGCTTTGTGCCCAGGCTAGAGTGAGTGTCGTGGTATCAGCCTAGCTCACAGCAACCTCAAACTCCTAGGCTCAAGCAATCCTTCTGCCTCAGCCTCCTGAAGAGCTGGGACTACAGGCATGCGCCACCATGCCTGGCTAATTTTTTCTCTATATGTTAGTTGGCCAATTAATTTCTTTCTATTTATAGTAGAGACAGGGTCTCGCTCTTGCTCAGGCTGGTTTCGAACTCCTGACCTGGAGCAATCCGCCTGCCTCAGCCTCTAAGAGTGCTAGGATTATAGGCATGAGCCACTACGCCCGGCCCAATTTTCAATTTTAAATGACTATTCTGGCTACTGTTTTAACAAAGGATTAGATCAATGATTCTCAAAGTATGATCTAGAGATCTTAAGACTCTGGAGATCTCTGAAGGCCAAAACTATTTTCATTATAAAATCACAATATGTGCCTTTTTACTTTCATTATTACACACTGAAGTTATTCAGACTATGTGACATGTCTTAATATCATTACTTTCACAGCTAATGGAATGTGTGCTTATATATTTTTGTGTTTTAAGTATCTCCCAGTTTTAATCCTGGATGTGGCAGCTCACACCTGTAATCCTAGCATTTTGGGAGGCTGAGGCAGGAGAGTTGCTTGAGGCTAGGAGTTCAAGACCAGCCTGAGCAACATAGCAAGATCCTGTCTCTATAAAAAATATCCACACATATTTTTAATAGAGACAGGGTCTCAGTCTGTTGTCCAGGCTGGAGTGAAGTGGCATAACCATAGCTCACTGTAGCCTTGGGCTCCTGGGCTCAGGCGATACTCCCACCTCAGCCTCCTGAGTACTACGATGACAGGCGCAAGCTACCACACCTAGCTAATTTTTTACTTTTGTAGAAACAGAGTCTTGCTATGTTACCCAGGCTGGTATCAAACTCTTGTTCTCAAGAGATCCTCCCACCTTGGTCTTCAAAAGTACTAGGATTACAGGTGGAAGCTACCATACCTGGCCAACAATTTTTAACAGTGTAAAGAGGTACTGAGAACTACCAAAACAGAATTTAGGAAGTCATGTATAGTTCAGATAATATGATACTGAGTTGAAGTAACATGGCGGGAGTAAAGCTCGAGAAACAGACGGATTTCAGAATATTTAAGAGGTAGAACTGACAGAATTTGGTGATGGATAAGATATATAAGGTATAAACAAAAGTGGAGAATCAAAATGATTCTTGGACTGTAGGTTTAAGGAACTGCACTGGTGGTGATGCCAGTGACTAAGATGAGGAGCGCCTAAAGAAGGATCAAAATCTGCCACTACTAGGCATCTACCCACAGGAACAAAAGTCATTCTATAATAAAGACACCTGCACTCAAATGTTTATGGCAGCACAATTCACTATTGCAAGGATGTGGAAACAACCCAAGTACCCTTAAATTCATGAGTGGATTAATAAAATGTAGTATATTTATACTATGGAATACTACTCAATTACAAAAAACAATGGTGATCTACTGCCTCTTACATTATCCCGGATAGAACTTGAGCCCATCCCTCTAAGCAAGGTATCACAAGAATGGAAAAATATGCACCATATGTACTTGGCATCAAATTGGTACTAACTGATCAACATTAAGGTGCTCACAGTGTAGTAACATTCAATGGGTGTTGGGGGGGCAGTAGGTAAACTCACAACTAATGGATGTGGTGTACACTGTATGGGGGAAGGGCATGCCTCTAGTCCTGGCTTGAGTGAGGTAAAGTCATTACTTGTAACCAATATGTTTGTACCCTCATAATATCCTGAAATAAAAAAAAAAAAAAAAAAAAAAAGAAGGATCAGATCCGAACAGGATGTGCTTATGTTCAACTTAGTATAAGCTAAATTTAGAGAGGCTCCTTAGTCAAATAAGCCTTTGATGCCGAGAAAAAAAGATAAAAAAATTGACAGTTACCAGCCATGGGAGTAATGAGACTGCTTAGGAGTATATGCAGTATAAGGAGAGTTGAAAACTTGAGGTACTACAATATTTAAAGGTCAGGTAAAAGAATATGAACTAGCATTAGAAATTTAAGATAGACTGGCTAGAGACATAGGAAGAAAATGTGATGAAAGCAGTAAGTAAAAAGTATTATTATAAGGAGGGAGATTAAGTAAGATGAAGACTAAAAAGGGTCCACAGGATTTTGTGACACGGAGCTGACTATACAAGCGCTGTATAGCCAAATTTCTAAAATGTTTTGAAAACACAAGAAGATAATTTAAATTCTGATGAGGATAATCTAGTAAAGAGAAAGAAAAGGAAACCCAAGAATAAGGTTAATTTTTGTTTATTTATTTTTAGCAAGAGTAAAGAAAGACCTTGATCCATTTAAACCATGTAAATGTAAATTCTATTTATATTTTATGAATTTTCAACGTGGAAGTACCAACAAACAGAAGTCACCATGAAAAAACATATAATTCAATATCCACATCCCTCCTCAATTTAAGTTACTTATACAATAAAATAAAATTTAAGAAACACTCTAAAATTATTTAAAGAAGACAAATGCAATACTTTGAAGATTTCTGAGGAAAGAATCACCTACCCTTGGTCCTCTTCCTTTAATTTTCCTGCCAGATCTAGTAACTAAAAGTCGTCTCTGGTATGAAGCTGGCTGAGAGTTAGGTAGATTACTAGAGACAGAGAAAGCAAAAGGAAAGTTAAAACACATTATTTTTATAAAAATAAATCTTCAGAATACAGCTTTATGGATCTAAATAAATTTAAAATCCTATATGCAGTTGGTTCTCCATATCCAAAGGTTCTATATTCGCCGAGTCAACCAACAGGAGATCAAAAATATTCAGAAGAAAAAAAGCTCCAACAAAATATAACAATACAAGCCTGGCGTGGTGGCTCACGCCTGGAATCCCAGCACTTTGAGAGGTCAAGGCAGAAGGATCACTTGAGGTCAAAAGTTCTGGGCAACAGCAAAACCCCATCCCTACCAAAAAAAAAAAATAAATAAAAAATTTAGCTGGGTGTGGTCACACAAGCCTGTAGTCCCATCTACTTGGGAGGCTGAGGCAAGAAGACCACCTGAGACCAGGAGTTTGAGGTTGCGATGAGCTATGATGATGCCACTGAACTCTCGATCCAGCAACAGAATGAAACCCTGTATCAAAAAAAGAAACAAAAAAATCCAACCAAACAAAAAATATAGTATAACAACTATTTACATAGCATTTACATTGTATTAGGTATTATCAAGTAATCCAGAGATGACATAAAGTATAACACATAGGAGGATGTGTGTAGGTTACTGTATCATTTTATAAAAGAGATAAGCATCTACACATTTTAGTATCTGCAGGGAGTCCTGGAACCAATTCCACGTGGATATGAGGTACAACTGTATAATCAGTGGTTCTCAACCAAAAATGCTATCAGTAACTATAGGGTGCTACTGCTAAATAGGGCCCCAGTGTCAGAAATGCTAGAATCTTGAAATGTAGGAGCATGAACATGAACTATCCTGCCTCAAAATGCCAATCATGTCCCTCGAGAAACACTGTTATATACTCATTACTAAGATGAAACTAATTTGATAGTGCTGAGGAAAATTAACATAGAAGAGCTCAGAAGCAGCTACATGCTGTTGAGAGAATAATTTTTAAACTATTTTACTCCAAAGTACCTTCTTATCCTATAAGTAGTTGTTCACTGGTAACAGAACTATAGTAATATAAGTAATGTGAATTAAGCAAAGGCAAGCTGGCCTGAATTAGTCAAACATTCATACCATGGTTTATATCAAAAAGGAAAACTGTGTTTTTCATAATAGCTATATCAGTTAATATTTAATTAGCACATCAACAAAATCCATGTAAGTGATATCTGAAAAGTTCATTCTAAATCAGTTCAAATATTTTCTCTTTAATCTTTATTTCCTTAGAAATATTCTTTCTAATAATAGTAGAAAAATAAATTCAATCCAAATCATCAAAATTAGTCCAAGTTTCAAATCATTCATTCGAAATAGGTCTCTTTCTGTTGCCTGGACTAGAGTGCAGTAGTGTTTATCATAGCTCACTACAACCTCAAATGCCTGGGCTCTAGCAATTCTCTTGCCTTGGCCTCCCAGGTGCTGGGATCACAGGCACATGCCATCATGCTCGGCTAAATTCTGTAGAGATGTGGTCTCACTATTGCCCAGGCTGGTCTTGAACTCCTGGTCTCAAGCAATCCTCCTACCTTGGCCTCCCCCAAAATGCTAGAATAACAGGTGTGAGCCACTGCATCCAGCCCTGTTTTTACTGTATTGTGAAAGCATAGGGGGATTGCTCAAAATTTTACTACTTGACAATATATTTCTGGTCATAACTAAGACTTCAATCTTCTTTTTTCTACTTTTGAATATAACTGTTAAAATGATTTATAAAGATCCATTAGCTCTACTGATAATAATGTGGATTTATATATAAAGATTTTCAAAGGACTTGAGAACATGATATCAATTTTTATTACTACAAGATTACAAATCAGGTAAGGAAAATAGCATTTTCTCCTATTAGACACACTGAAAAATCAAGGATCTTATTTGCTTAGAAGTTTAATGTATATACAAATAACACAGCAAAACTATCTCGTTTTAAGGTTAAGCACTATTCTGTTATTGGTTTGGAATGCCACTTTAACATCCTTTTTCCTTAGTGCTTATTATTTTAAAAAAGTAACTTTATTTCAAAATCTGCTCGTAATTTAAGTCAATTTATCTTATTAGCTATGTGATTAGCAAAAAAGCAGCTTTGCTAACAACATTCTATAAAAAAGATTTCAACCTTGGAACAAAGGTCACCAATTAAATTTTGCTTAAAATAAGTAAAAACTTTTAAAGAAGAAAAGTTCTATGGTAAAATATGTAGGGTACTCTACAAAATACACACATTCACATACCACTCTCTTTCTCTTTCTCGCTCTCTGTTTTTCCTTTCCTTTTCATCAGCTTTAGGAGGACTTTTCCTCATTAAGAATCTATTTTCAGGTATAGGAGGGATCTCTTCTGGACGGACAGTAGACTGGGGTTGTGCTTCAAGATTTTCAGCCTCACTTTCGCTTGATGCACTTAATAGGACACACAAAACAAATTACGTTTGGTTACTTTGCAACTACCCCAAATTTCTAATTATTAGTATTTTTTTCTCACATATCACAATCCATATACCATCTTGTCCGTCCCCAAAATGTAATCACATGGGGAAAAATCTTCCTCCATTCCCCTGACAAACCAACTAACCAAAAAAAATCAAAACAAAATGTGTCTGTTATCACATTCCCAAAAGATATTTTTCCATAAAATGGATCCAAAATATGAAATTCTGTAAACATGCTTATGGGTTGACTAAAAAAAGAAAGTGTGAGCAATGCACTCTCTGATAAATTTAAAGTGCTTTACAATAGAGGTAAAGCAACTTAATTGCTGTTGAAGCAATAGGGAGATAAAGATAAGTTTTAATACAAACAGATTATTTCAAAGAAAACTGAAAAGAAAGTAAATACACTGATGTTATCTGCTTTCTATCCTTACACTATTACACTATCATAAGAGCAAAGGAGACGGCCACTGAAAATAAGGAAAACAATCGGTGGCTTCCTATAATTTTCACTAATCTCACAATCCTGCCATAAAAATATATAAACCCGTGAAACCAAAAGCATCATTTCACTGAGTGCAGAAAAAATGAACTGATTGGTTTTGTTTATAAAGGAAATGTTCTTTCTTGAAGCAGGATAGAGGAAAAAGAAAGAAAAAGATAGAAATCAATGTACCTAAACTTAATATATATACCACAGAATATCAAAATGGTCGTATGATACACCATGTTATAAAATATTTCTATTTTGACATTCCCATATAACTGATCCAAAATCTCAATAGATTTATTTATAACAAAAGGGAATCAGAATATAAAGCTAGCATTATAAAATTAAGACCTTTTTTTGCTTTTCTTTCGCTTCTTCTTTTCTTTCTTGTGTTTTCGCGAATTTTTCCTATGTTTCTTTTTTCTTTTTTTCGATTTCTCTTCAGAAGCACTTTCAGAATCTGAAGAATCAGAAGAGGACTGAGAATCGCTTGAGCTATCTGAGTCACTGGATGATGATGAGGAAGATGATGATTTATGCCTTTTCTTTTCTTCTTTCTTAACTTTAATAAAAACAAAAGGTTTTAGTCAGTAACTTTTAGACAAACTTTGTAAGAGGAAATATAAATTTTCTGCAGTTTCTCACTAAGTCCAGTGTTTAGCACTTTGCTCATCCGGCTATGTTAAGTGAAGAGTAGAGGAAAGGAGTTAAGACTTAGAACTCAGATCTCAGGTACATTTTCTCAGGACCTCTTGAGACCATATGCTCTGGGTCAGAGTCATACACATTCCGCTCAAAATAAAGCTCTTTAAATTACAAAGACAAAACAAACAACAAAAAAATCCAGAACTCCAGATTCATTGGTCAAATGAATGTTGTTATCTGTCAAACTTGTTAAGCCAGAGAACTTTTGAAAACAGATGAGTCTAAAGTGCTAAACTAAGTTAATTTTAAAAAATATTTGAGGCCGGGCGCAGTGGCTCACGCCTATAATCCTAGCACTCTGGGAGGTCGAGGCAGGTGGATTATTTGAGCTTAGGAGTTAGAGACCAGCCTGGCAAGAGCAAGACACCGTCTCTACTAAAAATAGAAAGAAATTAGCAGGACAATTAAAAATACATAGAAAAAATTAGCTGGGCATGGTGGCGCATGCCTGTAGTCCCAGCTACTCGGGAGGCTGAGGCAGAAGGATTGCTTGAGCCCAGAAATTTGAGGTTGCTGTGAGCTAGGCTGATGCCACAGCACTCTAGCCCGGGCAACAGAGAGGGACTCTGTCTCAAAAAAAAAAAAAAAAAAAAAAAAAAAAAAGATTAGTAGTAGATTCGTAACAGTGAAATAACAGAAAAACTATGAACATGAAAAGATAAGAAACATGACTTCACTGGTATGGGCTTATTTCAATGCCTGAACAGCCTTCTAATGATTAAGAAATTTAGCTTTAGTTGACAAGCAGATTCATAACAGAGAGAAGTCATTTGCCCATGATGAATAGCTTTGTTTTGGGGTCTCTATAAAAAAAATCATTTCAGGCCGGGTACAGTGGCTCATGCCTATAATCCTAGCACTCTGGGAGGCCCAGGATCACTTGAGGTCAGGAGTTCAAGACCAGTCTGAGCAAGAGCAAGACCCCATCACAACTAAAACTAGAAAAAATTAGCTGAGCATGGTGGCACATGCCTATAGTCCCAGCTACCAAGAGGCTGAGGCGGGAGGACTGCTTGAGTCCAAGGGTTTGAGGTTGCAGTGAGCTATGATGGCACCATTGCACTCCATCTTAGGTGACACAGTGAGACTGTCTTAAAAAACAAAAATCACTTCAAATTGAAATTTTATTTTGGGTTAAGGAAGTAAAAATTTTAAAAAGGGTCCAAAATCTCAAGGATTTAAAAGGATCAGGAAATTAACATAAGTAAGTGAAGCTAGAAGGTATAATACAACAGGGATTAGAAGAAGATATAACAAATCAAGTAGAGCTTGACCCATCCAAATGTACATTAATTCAAACCATGGCGAATTTGAAGAGGTTAATTCAGGCCAAAGATGGGACAACACAGATATATGGATGAAAGGTACCATAAACTGAAATATATCAAATACATTAAAATCCATCAGCTCATAGTGACATTGGTAAATAAAATATAATGCATTTGTCCTGCCTTTCCTATTCAAACTGTACCACCAGCTAACCATATATATGAAGGGAAGTTGCTCTTTATTAGAAACATTCCAGGAATAAATGAAGAAGGAATTACTTCTAGCCAAACAGAAAATGGAAAAAAACAAAATGATAAAAGTAAAAATTAAATTTTTTAAAAAATTATAAAAAAAGAAGGAATTACAGGGTTAGAATATCATCATTTTGCAACCTCCTTTAAGACAATGACCACCATGGCTGCTGCAGAGCACAAAGCAATAACCTGTCCTGTGTGACTCCTGCTCTCATCAAAAAGGAATGTTTTAAAGCCAAAACTAAGGCTGGGCGTGGTGGCTCACGCCTGTAATCCTAGCACTTTGGGAGGCCGAGGCGGGCGGATTGCTCAAGGTCAGGAGTTCAAAACCAGCCTGAGCGAGACCCCGTCTCTATCAAAAATAAAAAAAATAAATTAATTGACCAACTAAAAATATATATACAAAAAATTAGCTGGGCATGGTGGCGCATGCCTGTAGTCCCAGCTACTCGGGAGGCTGAGGCAGTAGGATCGCTGAGCCCCGGAGACTGAGGTTGCTGTGAGCCAGGCTGACGCCACGGCACTCACTGTAGCCTGGGCAACAAAGTGAGACTGTCTCAAAAAATAAATAAATAAATAAAAAATAAAGTCAAAACTGCATCTGATCAATTTTCTAGACCTACCTACCAAGTCAGTGTGTTTATAATTATGGTATTGGTTATATTTTAAGAGTCATCTTTTAGAAATATTTATTAATAAAAGATTATGCCTGGTATTTGTTTCAAAATAAGAGGAAAGGGAAAAGTGGCTGGGGATGGTTAAAATGAGATTAGCCAAGAATAAATTTTTGAAGATAGGTAATGAACATGTGTGTTTGTTATACTATTTTATTGACTTGAGTATATGTGAATATTTTCCATATAGTAAAAGTCAAGAGGTCTGGATACTATGGTGGTAGCTAAAAAAAAAGTCAAAGAGGACAAAGAATATACATCTCTGGATTGTTTGTTGGCTACCTGGCTATAGGACCGTAATTGAAAGGGTTAATAACTGTTAACAGTTATGACGTTTCATTTAGCCTCAGGAATATCTGAGGATTTGACATTTGGTCCAAATCATCCTTGCAATTCTTTTGCTTCTTCTTGAGACAGCGTCGCACTATGTTCAGGCTGGCCTCAAAGTCTTAGGCTCAGGTGATCTTCCTATCTCAGCCTTCTATGTAGCTGGGATTATATACAGGAACATATTTAATCCAAGATAAATGAGAATCTGGCAGAAGTTAACATGTACTTAACCAGGGACTTGTGGTCCACTATCAAGATTGCTTACCCAGTACTGACGAGGCATTTGTTGCACTGGATAATGGGAACAAGGTATAAAAGCTAGAGACTCCAGGTGTAATGGCCTCACTGAACTAAGGTAGTCCTTCCTCACCCAGCTGTGTCCCTCAGGACCATGAATATATCAAGTGTGAGATACTTAAGATATAAGCAAAATGTGCCTGGAAATCACAAGAACTCCACTAGGCTGTTGCTGTACCAGGTGTGCTGTTTCTTGTCCTATAGCCTTTCTTAAAGGTAAGTAAACTTAATGCCCAGTGAAGCTTATGTTGTCTCATAAATCCAACTGTTAATCTGAACCCAACACCACTGCTACTGCTACTGGTGAAGCAGAGTAGGGAGGCAAACATGTATATATTGAAAACTCTACTTATGTATACTAAACTAAAAGCCTGAGGGGGCAGAAAAATCAAATATTAAAGAAATCTAATAAAAATAAAAATTTTTAATGTTTTTTTAATTTAATTCATTTTTTGTTTGTTTTCTTTCCACCTCATATGTGACTATAGAAAATAAATTCTTTTTTTTTTTTTTTTGAGACAGAGTCTCACTTTGTTGTCCAGGCTAGAGTGAGTGCCGTGGCGTCAGCCTAGCTCACAGCAACCTCAAACTCCTGGGCTCGAGTGATCCTTCTGCCTCAGCCTCCCGAGTAGCTGGAACTACAGGCATGTGCCACTATGCCCGGCTAATTTTTTATATATATATATCAGTTGGCCAATTAATTTCTTTCTGTTTATAGTAGAGACGGGGTCTCGCTCTTGCTCAGGCTGGTTTTGAACTCCTGACCTTGAGCAATCCGCCCGCCTCGGCCTCCCAAGAGCTAGGATTAGAGGCGTGAGCCACAGCGCCCGGCCTAGAAAATAAATTCTTAATGAATATGAATAACTCTAAGAAAATCTGGCTGGGCCCGGTGGCTCACGCCTGTAATCCTAGCATTCTGTGAGGCCAAGGCTGGATTGCTTGAGGTCAGGAGTTTGAAACCAGCCTGAGCAAGAGTGAGACCCCATCTCTACTATAAATAGAAAGAAATTAACTGGCCAACTAATATATATAGAAAAAATTACCCGGGCATGGTGGTGCATGCCTGTAGTCCCAGCTACTCGGGAGGCTGAGGCAGAAGGATTGCTGGAGCCCAGGAGTTTGAGGTTGCTGTGAACTAGGCTGACACCACGGCACTCACTTTAGCCTGGGCAACAAAGTGAGACTCTGTCTCAAAAAAAAAAAAAAAAAAAAAATCTGAGTCTGGGCCGGGCACAGTGGCTCATGCCTGTAATCCTAGCACTCTGGGAGGCGGACGCGGGAGTATTGCTCGAGCTCAGGAATTCGAGACCAGCCTGAGCAAGATTGAGACCCCATCTCTACTAAAAAAAAAAAAAGAAAGAAATTATCTGCACAACTATAAATACATATAGGAATAGTAGCCGGGCATGGTGGCACATGCCTGTAGTCCCAGCTACTCAGGAGGCTGAGGCAGAAGGATCGTTTGAGCCTAGGAGTTTGAGGTTGCTGTGAGCTAGGCTGACACCATGGCACTCTAACCAGGGCAACAGAGCGAGACTATCTTAAAAAAAAAAAAAAATCTGAGCCCACATTATATGCAAGCAAAATAAAAATATTACACTTACTATACCTGTTAAAATTATTCAACAAAACATAGTAACTCTTTATCCCACAATTAACAAAATTTTATGCACCAGCTCCAATTTACATAGATTCTTTCCTCTAACAAGGACATCACAGTTGATTTATTTTAAAAGCAAGTACACCCTCTTCACCAAGTACATTAAATATATTTCAAATGAAGATTAATTTACACATCACTTTTGAAGAAAACATTTTAGTGAAACAAGATATCACAATAATATGGAAGGCCAGATTTATAATTAATTTTAAAGTAATATAATGTTTCCATATCAGACATTAACTATGAAAAGAAAATAAAAACATGTTTTAGTAAATGTGCCTTGAAATAGAGCTTACAAAGCTCTAAAATTAAAAGGTCCTGCCGGGCGCGGTGGCTCACGCCTGTAATCCTAGCACTCTGGGAGGCCGAGGCGGGCGGATTGCTCAAGGTCAGTTCAAAACCAGCCTGAGCGAGACCCAGTCTCTACCATAAAAATAGAAAGAAATTAATTGGCCAACTAATATATATAATATAAAAATCAGCCGGGCATGGTGGCGCATGCCTGTAGTCCCAGCTACTCGGGAGGCTGAGGCAGGAGGATCGCTTGAGCCCAGGAGTTTGAGGTTGCTGTGAGCTAAGCTGACACCACGGCACTCACTCTAGCCTAGGCAAGAAAGCGAGACTCTGTCTCAAAAAAAAAAAAAAAGGTCCTCTCTTTTGACATTTGTCAATATGATTTTATGAGTCAAATTTATGTGTCCCTTTCCTATGAACATGCTCAGAAATAAAGAGAAAATAATTGAGAAAGAGATGGCAATAAAGTACAGAAGGGCAAAAAGGCAAAAACTGGAGACAACAATATCAATAGTAGTTCTAGTAGACTATAACTTGAGTTTCAAAATCTGTGTTAACCTAAAATTAAAAATATAATTAAGGTTCCAACCTCAGATATGTTTTTTTTTTTTTTGAGACAGTCTTGCTTTCTTGCCTAGGCTAGAGTGAGTGCCATGGCGTCAGCCTAGCTCACAGCAACCTCAAACTCCTGGGCTCAAGCGATCCTCCTGCCTCACCCTCCCGAGTAGCTGGGACTACAGGCACGAGCCACCATGCCCGGCTGATTTTTATATTATATATATTAGTTGGCCAATTAATTTCTTTCTATTTTTATGGTAGAGACGGGGTCTCGCTCAGGCTGGTTTTGAACTCCTGACCTTGAGCAATCCGCCCGCCTCGGCCTCCCAGAGTGCTAGGATTACAGGCGTGAGCCACCGCGCCCGGCCTCAGATATGTTTTAAAAGAAAAAAAACTATTTAGACATATTGTGAATATGGCTGAATTTTTATCCTTCTCCAAGTCAACCAGTATGTTTAACTGAATAGTATATAAATACATACTCAATATGATGCCAGGACATGGAGATGAAGAATTGAAGAGTATACAGCAAAATTCCAGGCAAAACTTTGTAAGACACGGGCCCTGCCCCCATAGAGTTTATAATCTATGTGGTAAAATAAGGCCAAAAGGCGTGAATTCAAATAGCATGAGAAAATATACACTTATACAATACATCTTATAGACTATAAATTATATATGAATTTGGAAGTGAATATAGCTAATATGGGTAAAAATAAAGCAGAAAAGGTTTAGAGAAGCACAATCAGGTCTGCTATTACACAACATATGCTTTCCTATAAGCACTGTGCTATGAAAAAATTGTGAAATTAAAACAGTATGGTTAATGGGAAAACGGAGGGAGTTTAAGGGCATGACACTCAAAAACTTCATCAGCGGCACAAAAGAAAAAAAAAGGAGACTAAGAAAAAGAGCAGCAACACAGTTTTACATATGTTAAATGCTTAAGAAGTACATGTATACAATAATATAGCACTTTACTTTGAAAAGGACCTAGGTTTGTTCATGGAAATGAGTGTCAGAGGGCTGTAGCTTGTAAGTTCTTGTAAAGTGGTGGAAGGATGGTAAACTGAAATCAGATGGAGTTTTGTTTTTTAAGAACCTACCACCATTTGAGCACCATAGTTTTAATCAGTCAGTACCAATTTGATGGCAAGTACATGTGGAGCCCATTTTCCTGATCTTGTGTTGCCTCACTTTGGATAATGGGCTTAAGCTTAATCCAGGATAGTATAAACAGTGCTAGCTCGCTGTTGTTTCTTAGAATTGAGTAATATTCCACTGTGAACATATATCAAATTTTAATTATCCACTCATGAATTGACAGGCACTTCCAGATAAAGTTTTAACTGCAGATTGTGTATGAGTATGGATCATAACAGGATGAACTATGGTAGCTATTAGATGTTTGAGGTACATGTGGTTGTCTTTTTTATGTATTCTTATGAAGCTGTTCAGCTGGATATAGTTTTCTGCATTTACTACTCAGTGTTTCCTGCAGACAAGATCATGCCAAGTAAATGTGAAACTGGTGTTAGGCTTAAACTGTTTTCTAATATACCAACCACACTGAAACAAATGTATGTTTTCAAAACAAGCAGTATAGCAGAAATGACTATATTGGGATTTGAAATAGGAGAAGAAAGTAATGGGGAGAAATATACAGAGTACTTACAGAGTGCTAAGCACAGTATAAAGTCCTTTATAAGTGTAATTTCATTTAAGGATGAGTAGATTTTGATTTTAAAAATGAAGACAATTTAAGACAAAATAAAAAGTTTTAAAAAAGGAATGGAACAATTCAGAATAAGATAGATTCCTCTCTCCCTATTCTTCCTGTTAAGTGCAAGTAGACACCCTAGACATGGTACCAAGAACAAACAGAAGACTCTGAAAGTTAGAAAGGTAGAGTGTCCAAGGATCTCTTGACTTGGTAATGACACAGTAGTTTTCATTTTTATTCCCATACCAGACTGCATGCTAAAGAAACCTGAAACTGAGAAATGCCAACAGGCACAGATTTTCAAAAGCTCCAAGAAAACCCTGCTCATTCCAGACAAACAACTGAAATAACGATGGTTTAGCAGTACATAAAATTTTTTGTCAATGGCCAGGCACACTGGCTAATGCCTGCAATCCCAGCACTTCATAAGGCAAACGTGAGAGGATCACTTGAGGCCAGGAGTTTGAGACCAGCCTGGGCAACACAGCAAGACCCTGTCTCTACCAAAAAAAAAAAAAAAAAAAAAAAAGCCAGGCATAATGGCACACCTATGGTCCCAGCTACTCAGGAGGCTGAAGTGGGAGGATGGCTTGAGCCCAGGAGTTCAAGGCTGCAGTAAGCTATAATCCTGTCCTCCAGCCTGGGCAACAGAGCAAGACTCTCTCTCTCCAAGAAAGAAAGAAAAAAATTTGGACAATACCTGCTCTACTCCAACCAAATACCAAGGAAAATAATGTGTGCATCCTCCTGCCCCCACCCCCTGGCAGTGTCAGCAAAGACCAAGTGGAGATCCTAGATTTCTGATCCTCCTGTATTCCTGGTAATAGCCAAGTAACATTCCTTTTCCCTTGCCTGAGTGATGCCAGTGGAGAAAAAGTAGGAAGCCTTAACTCCAACTTTCCCCAACACTCCTGCTGCATTGACAGGGGGCAGAGATTTCAGAGAGAAGGAACTAAAGAAAGGGAATCTTTAAATCGATATATGAAGTCTTTGGTAGAACCCCCAAATGAAATCGACCAGACTTAGAAGGGCGAAAGGTTTCAGAACTAAAGTGTTGAATAGCATCCACATTTTCCAATTAGCTTCTGAATAGCACAAAAATGAAGTCGACCAGAATAGCATGGCAAAGGCCCTGAAAATTTAATTATCACTGAATTCACAGGCCACAAAAGTAGTCCAGAATCAACATGCCAAACCTAAATAGGGCGGCTGCTGCTAAAACAGAAAATATAAACAGAATCCAGTGTTTCATAACATATCCAGGATAGTGTAAAACAAAAAATACTGCCAAGAACCAGGAAAATCACAACTTATGTGAGAAAAGACAATCAAAAGACACCAACACAGGCCAGGCATGGTGGCTCACACCTGTAATCCTAGCTCTCTGGGAGGCCAAGGCGGGCAGACTGCTTGAGGTCAGGAGTTCGAAACCAGCCTGAGCAAGAGTGAGACCCCCATCTCTACTATAAATAGAAAGAAATTAATTGGCCAACTAATATATAGAGAAAAAAATTAGCCGGGCATAGTGGCGCATGCCTGTAGTCCCAGCTACTTGGGAGGCTGAGGCAGAAGAATTGCTTGAGCTCAGGAGTTTGATGTTGCTGTGAGCCAGTCTGATACCACAGCACTCACTCTAGCCTGGGAAACAAAGCGAGACTCTGTCTCAAAAAAAAGACACCAACACCTAGATAACTCAGACGTTGGAATTAACTGAGAAGAATTTTAAAGAAGCCATCATAAAATGCTTCAATGAACAATTACATACATTTTTGAAACAAAAGCAAAAAGTGAAAAAAATCTCAGAAAAAAGATATGAAATTTTAAAACTAAAAATATTATAGCTGAAATTAAAAACTCATTAAACCAATCTGAATATCACAGAGATAATACACTGTACAACAAAAAAATGAGCAAAGCCTCACAGACCTATGGAACAATAATAAAAGATCTAACATTTGTGTTAACAAGGGTTCCAGAAGAAAAGGAGAAAAAGTTTGAAACTGAAAAATATTTAAAAAAATAAGGCCGGGAGCGGTGGCTCACGCTTGTAATCCTAGCACTCTGGGAGGCCGAGGCGGGTGGATTGCTCAAGGTCAGGAGTTCGAAACCACCCTGAGCAAGAGCAAGACCCCGTCTCTACTATAAATAGAAACAAATTAATTGGCCAACTAAGATATATAGAAAAAATTAGCCGGGCATGGTGGCGCATGCCTGTAGTCCCAGCTACTCGGGAGGCTGAGGCAGGAGGATTGCCTGAGCACAGGAGTTTGAGGTTGCTGTGAGCTAGGCTGACGCCACGGCACTCACTCTAGCCTGGGCAACAAAGCGAGACTCTGTCTCAAAAAATAAATAAAATAAAACTGGCCGGGCATGGTGGCTCATGCCTGTAATCCTAACACTCTGGGAGGCCAAAGCGGGAGGACTGCTTGAGCTCAGGAGTTTGAGACCAGCCTGAGCAAGAGAGAGATCCCATCTCTACTATAAATAGAAAGAAATTAGCCAAACAACTAAAAATAGAAAAAATTAGCTGGGCGTGGTATCTCGTGCCTGTAGTCCCAGCTACTCGGGAGGCTGAGGCAGGAGAATCATTTGAGCCCAGGAGTTTGAGGTTGCTGTGAGCTAGGCTGATGTCATGGCATGCTAGCCCAGGCAACAGAGTGAGACTCTATCTCAAGAAAAAATAAAAATAAATAAATAAATAAAATAAATAAAGATGTCACAAAATTTCCCACATTTGGCAAAAGGTATAGACCTTCTTAGATAAAAGAAGCTAAGTGAATTTCAAACATGATAAATTCTAAGTAATTCACACTGTGATACATCAAAATCAAACTTCTAAAACTAGAGATAAAGAAAAAATACTAAAAGTGGCCAGATAAGAACAATACATTACCTAAAGGGAAACAATGATTTGAATGGGAGAGAAGGAAGTAGTTTTAACATTTTTCAAGTACAAAAAAGAACTGCCACAATCCAGAATTCTACATTCAGTGAAAATATCCATCACAAATGAAGGTAAAATAAAGATATTTTCAGAAAACCAGAATAATCTGTCAACAGCAGACCTAACCTTTAAAAAAATGGCTAGAGGAAGTTTTTCAAATGGAAAGGAAATAACAGAAGGAGGCCTGAAATTCAGAAAAGAAGAACAGAATGGGTAAAAAGGAGGTAAAGGAATTAATAACTAGTTCACATGAAAAGAAATATAAATAGCTAAGAAATGCTAATTAAAAGTAGCATTTTTTTAACCTTTAAGGCTGGCAAAGATTTAAGAGTTTGATAATATATAGTTTTGCAAAAGGTGTACGTAGAGCAACTTATTTTCCTGTATTCTAGTGGCAGTATCTACCAAAATTATGAACAAATACATAACCTCTATAATCAGGCAATTCCATTTCTAGGAATTTATTCCATGTGACCAAAATTCACACACGTGGAATGATTTCCAAAATGTGGAAATGGAAACTCATGGGCAGAGACAGGAAGGAGAATTTTCACTGACCACTATCCTTTTATGCCTTCTAAATTCAGAACCAAAATAATGCATTGTATTTAAAAAAATTAGGGCGCAGAGTTTCAGTTAGACGGGAAGAATAAGTTTTTTGAGATCTGTTTGCTCCATATGCTGACTATATTTAATAATAAGGGGCTCGGCTTGATGGCTTATACCTATAATCCTAGCACTTTGGGAGGCCAAGGCAGAAGGATGACTTGAGGCCAGGAGTTAGAGACCAGCCTGAGCACCATAGTAAGACCCTGAGACCAGTCTCTACAAAAAATAGAAAAATTAGTGGTGGCACAGTGCCTGCAGTTCCAGCTAGGAACTATGCATCTGTTGGAAGGGTCTTTTCCTTGGCTCTGAACTTTCTCTGGCCTATGCAAATAGCCACAAAAAGTAGAATCTCTAATCTCAGAATTGCAAAAGGAGAAAGGCCCAAAAGATTGATTGTCCAGACTCACCAAGACCATAAACAGACGGGCCCAGTCAGATTTCTTCAGAAGTCTTTTTGTTTTCTTTCAGGAAGTTAAAAAAAGGAAAAAAAAAAATCTGTATTTATTTCTTTTTAAACTAGGGTATAAATCTCTCACACAAGGTTTTAAATATAATGATGATAAACATCACAGTGTTGCACAAAGCATTTTTACTATTCTCAATTTAAAATACTTGTAAAGAGGCCACCAAGCCTACAAAAATTACATAGATGCATGACAAAAATCCACTCTGACCAATGTTCTAAATGGTAACTGGAAGAATATGGGGTAACAGGTACTCAACTGTGTGATCTTAAACATAAAGACCTTTTCCTCTTTCTACAATGTGATCCTGGACAGAGTAGGTACTGGAGGTCTGGCTCAAACAAATCTGACCTTTTCAGGAACTCCGGGATAGATAGATATTAATAAAGGGCCAAATATTCCTCAACTGTTGAAAGTGACTCCCCTCGAAAAGGGGCCACATTCAAGGAACCAGAAGGCCACATGTAGCCCTGAGGCTGCGGGTTCCTCACCCCTGGAAGGTATGGTAGCTTAACATGGGTTTCAGTGACACACAGTAGGATGCTATATCAACTTTCAGCACAACTTCCTGGCTACAATGGCATGGGCAAAACTAGCATTTATTTCTTCAGGTGACAATGCATTATAAAGATGTAATAATATATAAAAAAAATAATAGTATATAAAGAGCTACATTCATTTACTTCCTTATCCTGTGGGCAAATGTTCAAACACTACCCTTTTAGTACCCAAAGAACATTTACATCAAATCTACTAAAGAGTTTATGATTACCATTTATGGTTTAATATGTGAGCTTTTTATTACCTCATTCTCTTTCTGAATATATAAACCACACAGCGTCCTTAATATTTATAAGTAGTGATTAGATCCTAACACGAGACCATAGAGACTAAAATATAAGGAAAAACATCAGTTGTCAAGTAAAGAATAAAAGACCCCTTTTCACTACTGCAGTTGACAAGTCTTTAAAAAAAACACAACAACAACAGATATTCTAGATGACATGGGAAAAAGTAATGCCTTAAACTAAAATATTCCAAAGTTTAAACATCACTAGGCCCAGGGTTTAAAACTTGCAAATATTATTATAGATTACTTTTTAGT
Organism: Microcebus murinus; assembly: GCF_040939455.1. Taxonomy (NCBI): domain Eukaryota; kingdom Metazoa; phylum Chordata; class Mammalia; order Primates; family Cheirogaleidae; genus Microcebus; species Microcebus murinus. The sequence goes on along the minus strand of NC_134111.1, from coordinate 48,461,267 downwards.
GTTTTTCTTAAATGTAAATAAATGCATTCTTTACTGAATCTTTAAAAAAAAGGGGGGGGGCATACATTACACCTGTTGTTTGTAGGATAGATAGCCAGCCTCATGTACATCAAGAAGTTTTATGACAGAAGAAAATAAAATCATCAGAATAAAAATGGAATGCAGAGATAAAAAATTTGAAAATAAGCATTTGCTTTCTCTATGCCAATGTTGGGTCTTTTCAAATTAAAACAAAACAAAATGTGCATATTTCTAAATATTATAAAGCAAATCAGTCCACCTAAAAGGTGAGAGGAGAATGAATTTTCCACTTAGGGCAATTCTGAAAGAAATGTTAAAGACATTTAAACTTTAACAAACCAGTAACATATAAAAGAAAAAGTGCTAGATCTCAAACTTGGATTTGAGGCCTAGTTCCCTGACATGGCAATAACTTCATCTCTATTTTCTTCTGTAAAATGGGGAATTATTACTATAGGATTATTGCGAGGATTAGAAAAGATTATAGATTACTCTCATATTTGCTAACTCTAAGAAACTAACTACTGATATTAATATTCCCTAAGACTAGTAAGAATAGAGTCAGTTTAATGTTTTATTGCTTTCTATACAGGTTTAGAGATTTCACTCCATTACTTTTAGAGTACCAGATCCAACATCTGTAATAAACGGCAGTAGTCACATATTTCAGATATAATATAAAGATTTCAAATATTTACTTAAAACAAAGTTCTTATCATTTCAAATAATATTTCAAATTACTCATGTTAGCTTCCAATGGTCTGGTCTAAATAAAAGAAGTTTCTCAAACAGGTAGGATGCTTCTGAATCTAAGCAGTGCATAAAGAGCAAAAAATTTATTCACTCTTAATCTATCTTACTCTCTTTAATTGCCCTTCATCACCCCATTGTTTCTTTCTCTAGAAGAATATTTATTTACACCATGCTGTATAGACAACTTTGGTTTAAAAAACCCCCAAAAACCCAGTGGAAGCAAAAGGGCAAATTATTAACAAGAAAAAGTCAAGTGGTTCCATGGTAAATGAACAAAGTAAGAAGTAGGGTAAAACATATTTAAAAACACAAAATTGCCAAGCACACAATGGGGAAGGACAGTCTCTTCAATAAATGGTGTTCGGACAACTGGTAATTCACATGTAGAAAATTAGACCCTTATCTTACAACATATACAAAAATCAACTCAAAATGGATTTAAGACTTAAACATAAAAACTGAAACTGTAAAACTACTAAAAGAAAATGTGACAGTGATATGGGCAATGATTTTTTACAAATGGGATTACATCAAACTAACAGCCTTCTGCACAGCCAAAGAAATAACCAACAGAATAAAGAGACAACCTTTGGAATGAAAGAATATTTTTGCAAACCATATACGTGATATGGGATTTAGATCCAAAATAAATAAGGAATGCAAGCAACACATTAGCAAGAAAACCACCTGATTATAAAAATGGGCAAAGAACCTGAACAGATATTTCTCAAAAGACATACAAATGGCCAAAAGGTGTATTAAAAAAATGTTCAATATCACTAATCATCAGACAAATGCAAATTAAAACTACAATGAGGTATCAACTCACACCTATTAGAATGGCTATTATCAAAAAGACAAAAGATAACAAGTGTTAGAGAGGGTGCAGAGAAAAGGAAACCCTTGCACACTGTTGCTAAGAATGTAAATTAGTACATTATGGAAAATGGTTTGAAGTTTCCTCAAAAAACTAACAGAACTACTTATGATCTAGCAATCCCACTACTGGGTGTATATGCAAAGGAAATGAAATCAGTATGTCAAAGAGATAGCTACACTCTCATGTTCACTGCCACATTATTCACAATAGCCAAGATACAGAATCAATCTAAGTGTTCATCAATGGATGAACAGATTAAAAAAATGTGGTATATATATACACAATGGCATACTATCCAGCCTTAAAAAAGAATGAAATACTCTCATTTTCAGCAGCATGAATGAACCTGGAGGACATTATGTTAAGTGAAATAGCCAGGCACAGAAAGACAAACACCACATGATGTAACTTACATGTGGAATCTAAAAAAGTTGAACACATGGAAGTAGAGAGTAGAATGATGGTTCCTAGAGGCCTGGGGTCAGGGATGTGGATTGAAGAAATGTTGGTCAAAGGATACAAAATTTCAGTTAGATTGGAGGAATAAGTTCAAGAGACTTATTATACAGTATGATAACTATAGTTAATAACAATGTATTGCATTCTTGAAAATTGCTAAGAGAGTAGATTATTCTAATTTTATTTTTTTGGAGACAAGAGTCTCACTCTTTTGCCCAGGCTGGGCTTGAACTCATGATCCTTCTGCCTTAACCTCTCAAGTAGCTGGGACTACAGGTTCATGCCACCACACCTGGCTAGATTTTAAGTGTTCCCACCATAAAAAATGATAAGTCTGTGAGGTAATGCATATGATAATTATCTCAATTTGGCCATTCCACAATGTATACATATTTCAAAGCATCATACTGTTCATAAGTATTTATTGTATACAATTTTATAAACAAAAAAATAAAGTAGAAAAATATATAAAAGCACAAAAATAAATTTAAAAACACAAAAACCTCATTTAGATCAGCTTTAGTATGAATTTCATGCCAACTATTTAGTGTTTCTGCTTATTCTGCATGCATAAAAAATTTTCAGAAACACGTATGTGTTCTTACCTTTAGATTTGGGAATTAGCTCTCCACAACTGAGTATCCGTACCTCAGCAAATGGTTTGCTAGCTGCATCTGTTTTCTGGTTTTCTATCTCTCTTACAACTTCTTGACCAGAGATCACTTGCCCAAAAACAACATGATGCCTACAGAATCAAGCAAAGATGATTAAATAAAAATTTCTTATTTTAGTATTAACTTCAATCAGGTTGTAAAATAAGTAAAATAATATTTACCCATCTAAATGAGGAGTTGGTTTTGTTGTTCTTTTGGAAGTCATCAGATAGAAGAATAAAAACAAAGTCAGAGAAAAACAAAGTTAGCATCTCTAAAAAGGAAAAGAAAATAACTGTATTGGAAACCACAGTTGAAAACAAAAAAATCATATGCTATCTTACCATAATAGAATCATATTACCTTAACCTTAGGTAGAACAGGATGCACTATGTTTTCCACATAACATATTTTTCAAAACTTGTTCTGATTATAAAAGCAATAGCTACTCATTGTTAAAAACTGGATATAATTAAAGTTGACATTTTGGTGTTATTCCTGTTTCTTGCATATAACTGAGTTCTTAGTGAATATTTGTGGTTGTATAATATTCTTCTATATAGACATATCAACATTTATTAAACCGTTCACCAGCTTATGGATTTAACAATAGTGCTATTCAATCTAAATATTTTAAATAGTTAGAGTGTGGTCATATTCTGATGGTCTTCAGGCATACTCTTTTAGATCTCACAGAATTGGTCCACACCATGTTTACAAATTTGAAAATTAGCTGCCAACATTTAAACTTTCAGATACTTTCACATAAAAATCACAGTTCAGACCTCTCTGGAAAACCTGAGAGTGTGGTATCTGGCTTATGGCAATAGTTGGCCAGAGCCGAATATTCCTGTCTCGGATAAATAGTTTGGTTTCTTGTCCAAGCAGGTGTTATTTATGTTACTTGCCTTGCCTAGGCTTTTGAATTTGTTATCCCTGACATAAAGTAAACTTCATGATGAAGAAAGAGACCTGGATTAGAACTTAGAACAAAACCTAAAATTAGCCTTTTTTTTGGAGACAGTCTCGCTTTGTTGCCCAGGCTAGAGAGTGCCGTGGCGTCAGCCTAGCTCACAGCAACCTCAAACTCCTGGGCTCAAGCAATCCTGCTGCCTCAGCCTCCCGAGTAGCTGGGACTACAGGCACGCGCCACCAAAGCCCGGCTAATTTTTTCTGTATATATTAGTTGGCCAATTAATTTCTTTCTATTTATAGTAGAGACGGGGTCTCGCTCAGGCTGGTTTCGAACTCCTGAGCTTGAGCAATCCGCCCGCCTCGGCCTCCCAGAGTGCTAGGATTACAGGCGTGAGCTACAGCGCCCGGCCAAAATTAGCCTTTTTTGGGCAAATAAAATAATTTTTAAAAATTCCCCCTGCCAGATCTACCTTAAGTCTATGTAGTTAAGAAGACTACTACTTCAAAAAAAAATAAAAAGAAGACTACTACTTCAATGTGTACCAGACATACAGGCATAATAAAGATGGGCTTTTTATAAGATTATTTTTAAAAATCTTAACAAAAAAGGAACACAACTTAAGCTAAATCTTCCTTAAAGCAAGCATAATACTACTGAAAAAAATTATAACACATACGTGTATTTTTAGGTTTACCTAACTTGAAAGACCTACTCTTGTTTCCTCACTACTATACTATGCTTACTTGAACTTGCTACAATCACCTAGAAATGTGAAAACATTGGTATACTATATATATTTATAGAATAATATATATACTTATATTACAGATTACATCCTCATTTCACTGATTCTGTATTTGCAAGTTCTGCTAAGGCTTATTTATAACCCCAAAATTAATAATACTTGTGGTGCTTTCATGCCCGTTTGCAGATATGCACAGAGAAGTAAACAAGTTTGTTGGTAAGGACATTAAAAAATTACAACTCTTGTATACTGCTGGTAGGAATGTAGTTGCAAAATGGTGCAACTACTGTAAAAAAGTTTGGCCGTTCTTCAAAAAGCTAAACATAGAATTACCGTGTGACATGACCCAGCAATTCGACTTCTAGGTATATACCCTCCAAAAATGAAAACATAGACTCAAATACCAATGTTCACTGTAGCATTAATTGCAATGTCCAAAAGGTAGAAACAAAACAAATGTCCATTAACAGATGAATGGACAAACAAAATGTGGTATATAAATACAGTGGGGTATTATTCCACCATAAAAAGGAATGGAGGCTGGGCACGGTGGCTCACTCTTGTAATCCTAGCACTCTGGGAGGCCAAGGCAGGCAGATCGCTCAAGGTCAGGAGTTCGAAACCAGCCTGAACAACAGCAAGACCCCATCTCTACTAAAAATATAAAGAAATTACTTGGCCAACTAACAATACACAGAAAAAATTAGCCGGGCATGGTGGCGCGTGCCCGTAGTCCCAGTTACTCAGGAGGCTGAGGCAGAAGGACTGCTTGAGCCCAGGAGTTTGAGGTTGCTGTGAGCTAGGCTGATGCCATAGCACTCTAGCCTGGGCAACAGAGTGAGATTACTCTGTCTCAAAATAAAAAAAAAAAAAAAAAAAAAAAGGAATGGAGTTCTGATATATGCTTTAATATGAATAAACCTTGGTAACATGTTAAGTGAAACAAACCAGTCAAGAAAGGACAAATATTGTGTGATTCCACTTAAATAAAATATTCTGAACAGGCAAATTAATAGAGACAGAAACTAGATTGGACGTTACCAAGGGCTGGAGGGGAGGGGAAATGGTTACAGAGTTTCTGGGAGGATGACACTATTCTGGAAATAGTAGTGATGGTTGTACAATACTGTGAAAATAAACATGACTGAACCAAGCACTTACAGAAACAGCAAATCTTATAGTAAAAACTATTATTTTTATTTTTTTTTTTTTTTGAGACAGAGTCTCGCTTTGTTGCCCAGGCTAGAGTGAGTGCCGTGGCGTCAGCCTAGCTCACAGCAACCTCAAACTCCTGGGCTCAAGTGATCCTCCTGCCTCAGCCTCCCAAGTAGCTGGGACTACAGGCATGCACCACCATGCCCGGCTAATTTTTTGTATATATATTAGTTGGCCAATTAATTTCTTTCTATTTATAGTAGAGACGGGGTCTCGCTCTTGCTCAGGCTAGTTTCGAACTCCTGACCTCGAGCAATCCGCCCGCCTCGGCCTCCCAGAGAGCTAGGATTACAGGCGTGAGCCACCGCGCCCGGCCAGTAAAAACTATTAAGAAAAGATTGAAGCTCTCTAAAAACTGAAGTTTCCTTTCAAAAACAGAGTAAGTAAGGAAGGGTTACCTAGAAAATGGAAAGAAATAAGGAGAAATCAACACTTAGAAGATTCTGAGAATATACATGAAGGATTATATGAACTTAACATGGGGGTCTTGTTTAGCACAGGGAGAGTTTTATTTAAAAGAGGAAAATAAATGATATTACTCTGTGTTGTTGAAAATTTGGTAAAATTAGCCCTTACATACAACTGGTGCTAAACTATACTTCGTTTTGAAAGTCAATGTAGCAATATATATGAAAAGACTTAAAACGTGTAAATATTTCGCTAACTAAACCTCTAGCAACTTATACTAAAGAAATTTTTAAAACTGCACCAAACAATAGGCACAATATTCATCAAAGCTGTTTGGAAAACAGGAAGCACACCAAATGTCCAAATATTAGACTAATAAAGCACAGTACATTCAAATAAGAGATCAATGTGTAGTCATTAAAATGCTAATATACTTACTGATGTGCAAAGGGATTTACATTACATTTAAAAGTTGATTATAAGGCCCGGCGCTGTGGCTCACGCCTGTAATCCTAGCTCTTGGGAGGCCGAGGCGGGCGGATTGCTCAAGGTCAGGAGTTCAAAACCAGCCTGAGCAAGAGCGAGACCCCGTCTCTACTATAAATAGAAAGAAATTAATTGGCCAACTGATATATATATAAAAAATTAGCTGGGCATGGTGGCGCATGCCTGTAGTCCCAGCTATTCGGGAGGCTGAGGCAAAAGGATCACTCAAGCCCAGGAGTTTGAGGTTGCTGTGAGCTAGGCTGACGCCACGGCACTCACTCTAGCCTGGACAACAAAGTGAGACTCTGTCTCAAAAAAAAAAAAAAAAAAAAAAAAAAAAAAAAAAAGTTGATTATAAGGCCGGGCGCGGTGCCTCATGCCTGTAATCCTAGCACTCTGGGAGGCCAAGGCGGGCGGATTGCTCCAGGTCAGGAGTTCGAAACCAGCCTGAGCAAGAGCGAGACCCCGTCTCTACTATAAATAGAAAGAAATTAATTGGCCAACTAATATATATACAAAAAATTAGCCGGGCATGGTGGTGCGTGCCTGTAGTCCCAGCTACTCGGGCGGCTGAGGCAGGAGGATTGCTTGAGCCCAGGAGTCTGAGGTTGCTGTGAGCTAGGCTGACGCCATGGCACTCACTCTAGCCTGGGCAACAAAGTGAGACTCTGTCTCAAAAAAAAAAAAAAGTTGATTATAGAGCATATGCAAAAGTCCACCAACATTTTTACTACATAGAAAGATGCTCTGGGAGTAGATTTTTTTATTTTCCTGTGTTTTCTAATTTTCCTACAGCAAAGGTAATAATGTAAGTTGTTTCATTTTTAAAAATCAGAAAGACCCATATATGAGCAATTAGTTGAATAAACTCCAGTAAATGCAAACAATGAAGTACTACGCAACTACAAAAAAGAATGAAAATGATCTCTGTAAACTGATATACTCAGTGATTTCAAGGGTAAGTGACAAGAGCAAATCAGTATATATAGTATGCTATCTATTGTGTAAAAAAATACATATATATCTGCTTATGTTTGCAAAAAGAAATATACGAAAATAATCCAGAAACTAATGAGGCTGATTACTAACATGGATAGGTTGGACTGGGGTAAAAAAAGTGGGAAAATGGGAATGGAATGGAAGGGCTGGGTAGAAGTGACACTTAGAGTATTCTTTGTGTTTTGACTTTTGGAATCATGTTAGTATTTTATAAACTTAAAAAAACAACAAAACAAATCAAAAAACGTGGGAAGGAGAAATGAAATACAATTAGAAACAAATGAATCTAACATATTTCAGAGAAAATCACACAAAAAAGTACTAAGTCACTTTTAAACATGGTGTTTTAACTACTACCCTCAGTCTAAAAACAAAAATAACTATGAATAGTGAACTCTAGTCAGAGGTTCTTTTCACAGGAGTGTAGGATGGCAATTGTTCATTCTAGGATTCAGCAAATGAATAGAAACGTTGAAGACTACAGGCGCCAGACTGCTCACTGTGGAAGAAAGGAGTAATAAATATGAAATAGGGAAACACCAAAATAATCCACAGGGTGCTGACAGATTCCTCAGAGACCAGGAGAGCTCAAGGCTGTTGAAGAGGAAAGCAAATCTGTATTCACAGGGATAGGATTAAAAAATTCATATAATTTAGAGTCCTTGAAGCCAAAAAAAAAAAAAAAAAAAAATACATATATTGCTAATAGGAGATGTGGTCACAATCAGAATCAGAAACCAGTCAGAATTGGAAACCCCTAACAGATTGATTTTGGAGTTATGAATAAATTTAAGCGAGTACATGAAATCACAAATACAGAATCAGGGAATAGTGAGGACTGATTGATTGTATTTTACTCTTTGTAATTAAATAATATGTGGACAAATGCTCCATGTCAACATCCTGTTCTCATTATAATTGCCCTTCTAAATTTAGCATTCATAGAAGAAAGACTCTTGCCTGAATCAATTATTACTGCGATGATTATAAAACAGTGACTTTTCTAACTCCATCATTCCCTTTATATTTACTAGTTGACATTCCACTAAAGGGATAGCCATCCCTTCTCCCTTGTTATCTATTCATTTATTTATATCAGTGTGGAATCCTAGCTCCTATTTGATTATAAACCGATATTATCATTATTGATTTTGATGTTCAAAATGTCCTAATTTGGCTTGTCAGAACCCCTTTAAGCTGACTCCTGTGTCCTCTAGACAAGTCTCTATCATTTGAAAACTTTAGCACCGTAGTTCAATTTCCCTCAGCAGTTTTCTCCTCTTCAAAAATTCTTTATTCCCACAACAACAATTCCTTCTTCTTCATGAATTCCTCTCTATTTATTAGTCATCAATGGCAGGCACATGGAGAAAGGTAGACCAAAACTGGGATGTTTTAAATCACCAGATTATAAATACTTACATGAAGAACTGTGAACCATTTGTATCTTTCCCTCTGTTGGCCATTGACAAGAGAAATTCTTTGTTGTGTTTAACAGCAAAACTCTCATCTATAGAGAAGCAAGTTTTCAGTTACATTATAGGCATAACCTCCAAAAAATTCATTTTTATTCCTCTTCAAATCTGATGTAGTTCTTTAGTGCCAGACACAATTTAGATAACCAAGTTAGTTTATGAAAGAATAGTGAATCAAATATGAATTTTTCCTCCCATATTTTTAGATTAAAATGTTGTTAATTTTATGCCAACTGCTTATAAAACCCAAATACTATTATCAATCCCTTTTCTTTCCACTTGTATTTGTTCTTCAAAATTTTTAGAAACACAACTTAGCTTTCTTAAATAAAAAACTAAACTCTCCTTAAAAAGCAAGAGAAGGCAGGCTGGGCATAGTGGCTCACACCTATAATCCAAGTATGTTGAGAGGCCAAGACGGGAGGATCACTTGAGCCTAGGAGTTCGAGACCAGCCTGGACAACATATAGCAAGGCCTCGTCTCTACAAAAAATTTAAAGAGTAGCCAGGTGTGCGCCTGTAGTCCCAGCTACTCAGGAGGCTGACACATGAGGATTGCTTGAGTGCTGGAGTTCAAGGTTGTAGCCTACTATGATCCCACCTATGAATAACCACTGCACTCCAGCAAAGGTAATATAGCAAGATCCTATCTCTCTCCTGTTTTTTTTTTGAAACAGAGTCTCATTCTCTTGCCTGGGCTTGAGTGCCATGGCGTCAGCCTAGCTCACAGCAACCTCAAATTCCTGGGCAGCTCGGACTACAGGCACACATCACCATGCCTGGCTAGTTTTTTCTATTTTTAGTTGTTTAGCTAATTTCTTTCTATTTTTAGCAGAGATGGGGGTCTCACTCTTGCTCAGGCTGGTCTCGAACTCCTGAGCTCAAACGATCCTCCCACCTCGGCCTCCAAGAGGTCATGAGCCACTGCGCCCGCACAAGATCCCATCTCTTAAAAACAACAACAAAAAAATACGAGTCCAGATAGGATTTCTTTACATTTCACTTGTTTCATTTCTGAGCACAGAGAGGCACACATAACATTATTGAGCCTGGACTCATTAATGCAACCTCTGCCATAGAATCACTTATTGGAGGCCAGGCGCAGTGGCTCATGCCTGTAATCCTAGCACTCTGGGAGGACAAGGCGGGCAGATCACTCAAGATCAGCAGTTCGAAACCAGCCTGAACAAGAGCGAGACCCCGTCTCTACTAAAAATAGAAAGAAACTAATTGGCCAACTAACAATACACAGAAAAAAGTAGTCGGGCATGGTGGCGCAAGCCTATAGTCCAAGCTACTCGGGAGGCTGAGGCAGCAGGATTGCTTGAGCCCAGGAGTTTGAGGTTGCTGAGAGCTAGGCTGACGCCAAGGCTAGAACTCTAGCCCAGGCAACAGAGTGAGACTCTGCCTCAAAAAAAAAAAAGTTACTTACTGCAAAGAGAAGAATTTGTATTCCAATCATGGATAATTATATTAAGAACAAAACATGTAGAATCTGAAACAAAATTTCACCAAATCTAAAAACCGAAAGATGGAAAATATTAAATTATTTGCACATTAAAATGTGTGGAGTTTTCCAAATGATCTTCGTATCAATAAAAAAATTCCAGAGAGAAAACTTAAATTTGGGGAAAACATTATAACCAAAATTTTAAAATATCAAAGAGATTTCTTAAAATTTCATTGGAAAATTTTGTTATTGTTACTAAGAAATATTGCTGGATCTCCTTTAATGAAGGTTAAGATTGAGCTATAAAAGTTCCTAGTTTAACACTACAACTAAACTCTTTCAAATAGTACAATGTACAAACATCCCAAAAATAAAAAATCCATCACCATAAAAAGTATACAAACATAAAATATTTCACAAGAAAATTAACCTTCAGATTCATTTAAGGTAGCTGGATATTAACACACTGTTTAATAAATAATCTTATTGAGTCAATAGAGAAAAATCAAATAAACAGAATAAAAAAACATTAAAAACATAATTTAAATGTAAACATTTTTACCTTCAAAAAACCCTCCATAAATAGATTCCCCTCCTCGTCCATTTCCTAAGAATGAAAAACACAAACTCTTAATACTGGCAAGAAAGCGAGTTCTTCAAAGATGCTACCTGAACAATATACTTCTGAAAAAGTAGATGCTCAAATGATTCTGAATCAATAATACTCAAAGGATCATACCAAATCATAAAAGATATGGTATAACTATGACAAAGACTACTAATATACATGGAAAAAAGAACTTTCAGATGCTAAAGATGCTTATCCAGGTCTTTCAACAGGAATTAATGACTTTTCCCCAAAGTGTCTTTAAAAATACAGTTCCAATGTTTTTACAATAAAAAAAGTATAGGTAAAAATTATATTGTAGTAAGGATTACTAGTTGTGACAAAATCAAACACTTAACACTGACAGATTACTAAGAGATAAGCATAGTGTTTTGTTTTGGTATCCAGAAGCAAATTTCTTGAAATTAATTTCATGCATCAAAGGTGAAATTATTTTTATGTGCTTCCGTCTTTTATATATTTCCATGAGTACTCTTAATTGTTTGACCAAAGACTAAATGGAGTGAGAAGAAAATTGGACTAAGACTAGGGACTTGTATAACTCTGAGATCTGTGATACTTAACAAAAGAACACATGATTTTTTAAAAAGTCTCACCTTCACTGAAGTCACCACCTTGAACCATAAAATCCTTGACAACTCTGTGAAATAGACAACTCTTATAATGTAATGGCTTCTGAGTTGATTTCCCTGTCCCCTTTTCACCTACAGAGAAGAAAAATTAGCATGACATTTAGTAGAAAAAAAATCAAAGATGCAGTATTAAAGCAAATAAATGAAAACTTTTGCCCCGTAAAATATATGTCTCTTTTCAAAATACTCCTCATACTAAGAAATAAAAATAATGAAAAATCAAAATTTAAAAATAAAAAGAATAAAATATACATGTCTTGACACTTTATAGACTTCTTTAAAACAGAATTTTCAATACTTTCAGAATTTTTTTTTTGAGACAGAGTCTTGCTTTATTGCTGAGGCTAGAGTGAGTGCCGTGGCATTAGCCTAGCTCACAGCAACCTCAAACTCCTGGGCTCAAGCAACCCTACTGACTCAGCCTCCAGAGTAGCTAGGACTACAGGCATGTGCCACCATGCCCGGCTAATTTTTTCTATATATATTGGTTGACCAATTTCTTTCTTTCTATTTTTAGTAGAGACGGGGTCTCGCTCTTGCTCAGGCTGGTTTCGAACTCCTGACCTTGAGCAATCCGCCCACCTCGGCCTCCCAGAGTGTTATGGACTACAGGCATAAGCCACCGCGCCCAGCCTCCTTTCAGAATTTTTAAAAAATTCATTTAAAAACCACCCATATATTTCTGGAGAATACAGATTATTATATTCAGATAATATCCCATTACAACCAATACTTCTAAGAATTACTTTTATGCCCTAGTCAATGCTACATAATCCTCATGTGAAAAAGTTATATGCATGAAGAAATAAAAAATATAATAAATCAAAAATTAAAGCAAGTCATGCCAGGTGTGGTGGTGTACACCTGTAATCCCAGCCACTCAGAAGGCTGAGGTGGGATCACTTGAGTCCAGGTATTCAAGGCCAGTCTGGGCAACATAATGAGACACTGTCTCTTAAAAAAAAAAAAGAAAAATCAAGCCACAGTCAAGTGGGACTACTATTAGGAGAATGAAAATGTGAACAAACCTGTACAAAGACAACGAAAGTTCTCGCATGTTTTAGGGCACACATCTGAAAATAATTCAAAGACCACTCTTCCAGCTGAAAAAGAAAGTAGTTGGTTTAAACTTCTCTACTAATTTAAAATATTAAATACTTCTTTATAAACGTTAACTAATATTCTTACCAGGCTGATTGTTAATGGCAATGTCAAAAAAACATCGAGGACGCTGAACCTTTATTCCCATGGCTCCAAGACTGCAATCTATGAGTAAAATACAATTTCAGAGAAGCACACTAAAACAGCAATGATTTTTCACAAATTTCTGGAAAAATAATTCTATGGAATTTAACTAGAAATGTAGTTTGAATTTATTTTGGTATTTATTTCTGAAGTAAATCATGTGGATTATTACTGCTTTCATTTTAGAAATTAGATTGCATTTTGTGAGGCAAATAGAAAAGACTTGAAAGGTAAGTCTTAATCATTATTATGTAATCAAATTTCTATTCTATAAACCAACAACAGATTACCAACTCAAACAGAAAATTGTATAAAGTCTGTATGATTAGTGAACTCAACAGATTACCTTTAAATAGGAAAAAAAAAAAACCCAACAAAACCAAAAAACCCCCAAAACAAACAAACAAACAAACAAGAAACCCAGGGACAACTGATCTAATCCCTTAAATGAAAATGAGAGTTCTGATTAAAATGCGAGGCTTGGCTGATCCAATGGTATTGAGTTATCAGAACTTGACTAACATTAGTGTCACTGAAGTTGGTATTCAACCCCCAACTGCTAAATTTGAATGGCTAAAAAAAAAGAAAGAAAATGTGAGGCTTTAAAAAACTGAAGAAAAATATTCAAATTCCTACAATAACACCAAAAATAAATCATCTAGGAAGAAAAAAACCTGACGGCATTTTAGTGACAGCATGGTATCATGAAATGGCATGTATAGTAGGTTTACATTCTGAATAAAAACACATTTTTTTTTTTTTGATGCAAGGTCTCATTCTGTTTCCCTGGCTAGACTGCGGTGGTATGATCCCAGCTCACTGCAACCTCAAACTCCTGGGTTCCAGTGATTTTCCTGCCTCAGTCTCTCAAGTTTTAACAGCTAAGAACAGGCACGCACCATCATGTCTTGTTAATATTTATTTATTTATTGTAGAGACAGGGTCTCCTATGTGACCCAGGCTGGTCTCGAACAAACACCTGGCCTCAAAAGATCTCCAAGATCCTCTCCTGTCTCAGTCTCCCCAAGTGCCAGGATTACAGGCCTGAGTGACTGAGCCTGGCCCTTTATCCGTTTAAATTAAAATCTTTGAGATAATTGTAGTTTCACATGCAACTATAGAAAATACAGAGAGATCCAGTGTGCACTTTACCCAGCTCCCTTCAATGGGAACATTTTGCAAAATTGAGATACAATTGCACAACTATAGCATAATAGCTGTTACAATTCACCTGTTTTATTCCCATTTCCCCAATTTTACTTGTACTCAAGTTTAGTTTTACACAATTATATCACACGTGTAAAAGCAAGGGAGAGAGGCTGGGCGCAGTGGGTCACACCTGCAATCCTAGCACTCTGGAAGACCGAGGCGGGTGGATTGCTCAAGGTCAGGAGTATAAAACCAGCCTGAGCAAGAACGAGATCCCATCTCTACTAAAAATAGAAAGAAATTAATTGGCCAAATAAAAAATATAGAAAAAATTAGCCGGGCATGGTGGCGCATGCCTGTAGTCCCAGCTACTTGGGAGGCTGAGGCAGAAGGATCACTTGAGCCCAGGAGTTGGAGGTTGCTGTGAGCTAGGCTGATGCCACGGCACTCTAGCCCAGGCAACAGAGTGAGACTCTGTCTCAAAAAAAGAAAAAAAAAAAAAAGCAAGGGAGAGAAAGGGGAGGCTCAACAACCCCTTTGCCCGAATTATTAACAATTTGAAAAACACAAATTACATGCATTCATTCATTTAATGCTGATTGTGTGAAGAATTTTATTATATAAAAGATTACGCTGAGTTCAAATTCAGCCCAAGTGTTGGTATATTCACTTTTGGCATTAATGCATGGGAAAGGGGGAAAAATAATATTTTCTCATAACCTCCTCCATTTAAAAATTACTAAGAGATATAACAGACACTAGAATTTTTTTGTGCAAAAACAGCTACCTTTCAATCCTCCAACAGAAAATAGACATAGACTTCCTTAGAAGAACAAAAACCTAGCTATCTTAATATCCTGCCAAACTTGTTGCATTAAGCTTTTTTTTTTTTTTTACTTCTTCTTTCATACAATTCTGCTTGACAAGCATGAAGGATTTCAAGTGCTGCACATTTAGAATTGAGAATACTCTGAATCCATAAATCTGAGGTAATTATCCTAATCTTAAAGAAAAATTGCAGGCAGGAAGCAAGAATAAATTAATAATAATTTTAAAAAAAATAAGAAAAATATTAGGCCCAGGTGCAGTGGCTCACACCTGTAATCCTCGCACTCTGGGAGGCTCAAGGATGATCACTTGAGCCCAGGAGTTTGAGCTTGCTGTGAGCTAGGCTGATGCCACCACATTCTAGCCTGGGCGACAGAATGACAAAACAAAACAAAAGAAAAACATTAAATTAATATATAGTGCCTGATTATCTTTACCTTCTAAACAATTTTTGTAGGCCTTCTTAAATTCTCTACTTTGGGGGATAGAGGAAGAAAAGAGGAAATTTAATGATTTACTTATGTATTTTCTTCCAAAGAAACTTTTACAGGTATTTGTTTAATTACAATGTCCCAACCTTTCTATTCCTGTAGTTTGTGTCACTGTCAAAAACATACCAAATTTTGTTTACAACTACAGTTAATTTGTTAAAGACTGCATTCTTTAAAACAAACTCCAAATTTGAAAACCAAGCAAAAGTTAATGAAAATTCAAAAAAATCCCTAATTACCCATAACCTTTTAGACACAATCTTTGATGATCTTCCAAATTTCACAACTCTAAGGCACAATCTCATTCACCCTGTCATTCTGGGACTTGGAAATTGTAATAAATATCACTACTAATTATGGTGTCAGGAGCCTACGTGGGAGGAGCTACTAGGATAGTAGTGTGTTCTGTTTTTTAAAAAAATCTCAATGCTTATGGGTGACTTTACTTTGGGAAAATGTTGAGCTATACTTAAGAATGTGTACTTTTTATTAAAAATAATTAGGCCAGGCTCAGTGGCTCATGCCTATAATCCCAACACTTTGGGAGGCCAGAATGGGAGGATTGCCTGAGACCAGGAATTGAAGATCAGTCTGGACAACACAGCGAAACCCACCTCTACAAAAAATAATAAAAATAAAATTAGCCATGGTGGCATGCGCCTGTAGTCCCAGCTACTCGGGAGGCTGAGGTGGGTGAATCACTTAAGCCTAGGAGTTTGAGATTACACTGAGCTGTGATTGGACACTGCACTCCAGCCTGAGACACAAAGAGAGACCCTGTCAATCAATCAATCAAATATCTAAAACAAAACTCATTCCCCTACCCCTATTGCCTCAAATACTTAATAAACATTATGATCGTCCAAGTCAGCTGCTAAGGCTGAAAACTTTAGGGTCACGTTTGGTTACACTTTCCTTCATACCTCATTATCCATCCAAATCATTAGGAGGTCAATTTGGCTCTAGTTTCTTTTTTTTTTTCCTTTTTTTTTTTGAGACAGTCTCACTCTGTTGCCCAGGCTAGAGTGCCGTGGTGTCAGCCTAGCTCACAGCAACCTCAAACTCCTGGGCTCAAGCAATCCTTCTGCCTCAGCTTCCCGAGTAGCTGGGACTACAGGCATGCGCCACCATGCCTGGCTAATTTTTTCTATATATTTTTAGTTGGCCAATTAATTTCTTTCTAGTTATAGTAGAGACAGGGTCTCGCTCTTGCTCAGGCTGGTTTCGAACTCCTGACTTTGAGCGATCCTCCCGCCTCATCCTCCCAGAGTGCTAGGATTATAGGTGAGAGCCACAGTGCCTGGCCTGGCTCTAGTTTCAAAAACTATCACAAATGGCCGGGCATGGTGGCTTGTGCCTGTAATCTCATCTATTCAGGAGGCCTCACATGTAATCTCAGCCTACTCAGGAGATCGAGACAAGCTTGGACAACATAACAAGACCCCATCTCTACAAAAAATATGAAAAATTAGTCAGGCATGGTGGCACATGACTACCAGCTACTCAGGATGCTGAGGCAGGAGAATGGCTTGAGCCCAGGAGTTTGAGGCTGCAGTGAACTATGTTTGTGCCACTGCCCTCCAGCCTGGGCCACAGAGCAAGACCCCATTCTCTTTAAACAAGCAAACAAAAAACTATGTCAAACATTCTACTACCTTTACCATTACCGTCACTTCTTATATAACTATTACAATAACATCCTAATTGGTTTCTCCACTTTTACTCTTAGTTTTATACTGCCTATTCTCCACAGAATAACCAGAATGTTGATTCTTCTAAAACATGAACCTAAATACATCATCCCCCTGCCTAAAACTCTGATGTCTTACCATCCTATTTAACTGAAATGTCTTAGCATGAATTAAGGCTCTACACCAGCACTGTCCAATAGAAATATGAGCCACATAGGTAATTTAAAATTTTTTAGTTCCCACATTTTGACAAGTAAAATTAGGCTAATTTTAATAATATACTCTATTTAACTTAGGATGTACAGGTTGAGCATCCTTGCTGGATATGCTTACAGCCAGAAGTGTTTCAGATTTCCAATCTTTTGAATTTTAGAATATTTGTGTATATATATAACATATCTTGGGGATGAGACCAAAGTCTAAACACCGAATTCATTTATGTTTCCTATATACTTACACACATAACCTGAGCGTAATTTTACACAATATTTAAATGATTTTGTGCAGGAAATTAAGTTTTTTGTGATTTTTTTTTTTTTTGAAACAGAGTCTTGCTCTGTTGCCTGGGCTACAGTGCCATGGTATCAGCCTAGCTCACAGCAGCCTCAAACTCCTGGGCTCAAGCAATCCTCCTAAGTAGCTGGGACTACAGGTGTATGCCATGACGCCTGGCTAATTTATCTATTTTTTTTTTTTTTTTTAGTAGAGATAGGGTCTTGCTCTTGCTCAGTCTGGTCTCAAACCCCTAACCTCAAGCAATCCTCCTGCCTCAGCTTCCCAGATTGCTAGGATTACGGGCATGAGCCACCATACCCAGTGAAATAAAGTTTTTATTAAGTACTTAAGTGTGAAATTTTCCACTTGTGGTGCTCAAAAAGTTTTAAATTTTGGAGCATTTTGGATTTCAGATTTTTGGATTAGGGATGCTCAACCCTAATGCTGTGAAGTCCAAAATATTATTATTTCTACATATAATCAAAATAAAAATGTTGAGATATTTTACATTCTTTTCTTGCTAAGTCTTAGAAATCCATTGTATATTTTATAATTACAACATATCTCAATTTAGACTAGCCACATTTTGAGTGTTCAATAAGCACATGTGGCTCATGGCTCCCATTATCTCAATTATATGGCTCTCAATATTTTAGTTACTGTTGACCTCTATGCATGTTCCTCAAGTTTCATCTCCTAACATTTTCTTCAACTTTACTTCAGCTACATTGGTATCCTACTGTTTTTCTAACATCCCAAGGCCTATCCTCTCATCATGTCCTTTACATTTGCTGATCCCTCTACATGGAATGCTCTTATCCCATCTTCTGATGGTTCACAGCCTCACTTAAGTCACTGCTGAAGTATCACCTTCTCACAGAGGCCCATCCCTGACTAGTCTACCATATTGAAAAGAGCAGCCCCCAACCTCCAACACTTTATATCCTCTTATTCTGCTTTAATTTTCTTCCCAACATTTATTGCTAATTGGTTTTTATTATAAATTCAAGTTTTTATATCCATCTCTTCTCATTAAAATATAAGCTCCATGATGTGACAGTGAGTATTTAGAAACAACCTAAATGTCTAACACAAGAGTTAAGTAAATTAGTTCATATGATGGACTGCCTAGGAAAAGTAAGTTATTTTATAACATGAAAAAAATATTTTTTAAATGACAAATGAAAACATAAAGATACTAATATATAGTTTTGAAAGATTTTAAATATTAATATTTAAATAACGTAGATAGGGACTGTCATTATATGACTTTTTATAATAGTAAAATAAAAACCCAAACCATTATATAGTAATAGGAATTGGTTAAATGATGCCATCATGAAATGAGATACCATCTACCCATTAGAAATCATATTTTCACACATTAAAACTACAGAGATAACATTTTTCATCTATTGGATTGACCAAAATAAAAACACTGCTGCTGCTGTAAAGAGGTAAACTGATATAATTCTTTGCCAATTTAACAACAAATATCAGTATTACAAATGCATCAAATATCCTTTGACTCAGTAATTTCACTTCTAGGAATTCATTCTATGCATTTGCAAAATAAAGCATGTACCATAAGTTATTCAATGCACCATCATTTGTAGTGGTAAAATGCTGTAAACTTACATGTTCCTAAAGGAGGGATAATAGGTTATATAAATCATAGCGTATCAATACAATGTATTATACAAAGCTAAAAGAAAGAATAAGGAAGCTGGAAAAATTATTTCCTAAGATCTTTAAATGTTAACTCATTTTGTCAAGTTAAAAAAAAAAGCAAGGTATAGGCTGGGCATGGTGGCTGATGCCTGTAATCCTAGCACTCTGGGAGGCTGAGGCAGTAGGATTGCTTAAGGTCGGGAGTTCAAGACCAGCCTGAGCAAGAGTGAGACCCTGTCTCTACCAAAAATAGAAAAGAAAAAAAAAAATTAGCCAGGCGTGGTGGAACGCACCTGTTATCAATCCCAGCTACTCTGGAAGCTAAAGCAGGATTGCTTGAGCCCAGGAGTTTGAAGTTGTGGTGAGCTGTGATAACGCCACTGCACTCTACCAAGGGTGACAGAGTAAGACTGTCTTAAAAAAAAAAAAAACAAAAAAAACACCAAACACACACAAAGTACACAAATGTATATGGTACGCCTTCTTTGTATATTTTTAAAAGAAGCAAAAAGAAAAGTATTTATTTTCTAGTTTAATAAAGTCATCTGGTGGGAAAGAAAATGGGTAGCTGAGTAAGGAAGATTTTTTAACTTTATACACATATGATTTCAATTTTATAACAAAGAAATGTATTATTAAAAATTATTACAAAAATGTATAAAATTGAGAAGAAAAATGATCAAAGAGTATTCATGGATGACAGAATATTCGTGTCAGGTGAAAAAAGCAAAGTTAGTAAACGGTATTAACTGTAAAATCCCAATTTCACACATATCAGTATGCATAGAAAATAAACAGAACTTACATCAAAATATTAACAATAATTATGTTTGGGCCATGGGTTTAAAAATTATTTCTTTTTTTTTTTCTTTTTGAGACAGAGTCTCGCCTTGTCACCCTGAGTAGAGTACAGTGATCACAGCTCACGGCAATCTCTAACTCTGGGCTCAAGTGATCCTCCTGCTTCAGCCTCCCAAGTAGCTGGGACTAAAGCTACTTTCGTGCCAAGGCTAATTTTTTTCTACTTTTAGTAGAGACAGGGTCTCGCTCTTGCTCAGGCTGGTCTCAAACTCCTGACCTCAAGCCATCCTCCTGCCTTGGCCTCCCAGAGTGCCAGGATTATAGGCCTGAGCCACTACGCGCAGCCTATAAAGATTATCTTTTACATATTTCTGTTTTCTAAATTTCTTTTTTTTTTTGTTTTCTTTTTTTTTGGTTTTTTATTTTTTGTTTTCTAAATTTCTTTAATACAGATACTAATTTTACAATCAAGTAAAAAATATTTTTAGAGAAATATTACTGAGATTTCTTTTGCCTATCAATAGCAAGATCTTTTAAAAGAATTCCCAATAAATGTACAAATGAAGAGAAATAGGAATTTATAATATTACTAGTAACAGTATACAACTCCAATACTTAGCAGTATTTGAAATTCTTAAGTGTTTATACCTGGAACCAGTAAAATTCAACTGGTAGGAATCTATCATAAGGAACTACCCCAAATTCACAGAGCCTTCAGGTATAAAGTTGGTTATCTTGGTGCTTTTTATTAACATAATCAAAAGCAGCCTGTCCAACATTACAAAAAAATGGTTAAGTTAAGGTCTCTGGTTCAACAAAATATCATAGTTATTAAAGCAATGCATATACAGATTAATAATTTGGAAAATGCTCATAATTTGTTAAAAATAATCAACGTACAAAACAGCATATATAATATTATCATAATCAAGTAAACTACTCCCAACCCTCAAGCTTAGGCAAAGATTTACAAAAAAGGAAAAAAAAAAAAGAGTCAAAAGGAAACAATCATTATTGTGTTTGGTTGTAGTACTGGAGAGGGCTTTTGCCGCACTACTTTCTATTTTTCTTTAATAAGCGTTATAAAGAAAAAAATTCCTAATAAAAGAAAAATGTATATAGACTCTTCTAAGATAATGTACTTGTCTGAAAATGGTTGTAATATGTATTTAAATCCTATCACTCAAGGGTATACTTTTCACAGAAATTGATTAAAATTAGTTTTCCTGAAATGACAAATCAAATATATCTTAAAATCAAGATAGATTAAAGACAGCATATTATTATTAAAATTATTACATAAATCCCTTGAGTATGTAAATGCTCTAATATTAGTAGCTAATGAAGAACAATGGTGACACAAAAGATGGCTCACACACAGTCTCTACCATTACTAACAGGTTATTACTAATCAGAAATAGGAGACAGTATTTCCTCTATAATTATGATTTCCTGGTATTACTAACTAAATAATATCTAAAGTCAGACACAGACATGAATCTTATTTTTTCCAAGAAAAAGTAAAGAGAAAACAATGCTGAGAGATATCAAAATTTCAGGAAAAAATTAACCCCATGAAATTTTCAATAAAATAATTCATGAATTGCTTAAGAATACTAAAATATAATCAAAGCTTTCGGAGTAGTAGTCTGAGGGTGATTTGTTTGTTGCATATTTGTTTAGTCTGACTGAATGAGTTGCAGACATATGTATAAAATCCAGATTTGAATTTTTCTTAGGGGAAAAAAAAAATCACCATGGCTGGCACTGTGCCCCATTTCTGTAGAGCAATCAGCAGTCTGCTCCCACTACATGACATATATATGTTCTAGTTTGACCTAGTTCCCATTATTGCCTATTAGCTGTTACCATTTATTATCTACCTGACCCCACACACTCAACTCACCTGCCTGACCCCTTTAGAATTTTTTTTTTTTTTTTGAGACAGAGTCTCGGTTTGTTGTCCAGGCTAGAGTGAGTGCCGTGGCGTCAGCCTAGCTCACAGCAACCTCAAACTCCTGGGCTCGAGCGATCCTTCTGCCTCAGCCTCCCGAGTAGCTGGGACTACAGGCATGCGCCACCATGCCCGGCTAATTTTTTATATATATATCAGTTGGCCAATTAATTTCTTTCTATTTATAGTAGAGACGGGGTCTCGCTCTTGCTCAGGCTGGTTTTGAACTCCTGACCTTGAGCAATCCGCCCGCCTCAGCCTCCCAAGAGCTAGGATTACAGGCGTGAGCCACCGCGCCCGGCCCCCTTTAGAAATTTGAACACCAAAATTTATTTTTTAATTTTGTTTTTTACAGTTTATTTTATTTCAGTTATTTTTTTTGAGACAGAGTCTTGCTCTGTTGCTCAGGGTAGAGTGCAGTGGTGTCATCCTAGCTCACTGCAACCTCAAACTCCTGGGCTCAAGTGATCCTCCTGCCTCAGTCTCCTGAGTAGCTGGGACTGCAGGTACTGTGCCACAACACTTCTGATTTTTCTATATTTAGTAGAGATGGGGTCTCACTCTTGCTCAGACTGGTCTTGAACTCCTGACCTCAAGCAATCCTCCTGCCTTGGTCTCCCAGAGTGCTAGGATTACAAGTGTGAGCCATCGCTCCTGGCCTTGAATACCAAATTTTATCTAGTTTTCTTTTCATTATGAAAATACATTTTTAGTACTTCAAGCAATAAAGTAAATCTCACTGAAAAAATTAGATCATACAAAAATGCACAAAATCCTAATAGTTATAGCTTTTAATATTTTATTATATTCTATTTTTCTAAGCAGATGATTACAATATGTTGTTTTTTTTTTTTTTTTGTTTTGTTTTTGAGACAGAGTCTCGCTTTGTTGTCCAGGCTAGAGTGAGTGCCGTGGCGTCAGCCTAGCTCACAGCAACCTCAAACTCCTGGGCTCCAGTGATCCTTCTGTCTCAGCCTCCCGAGTAGCTGGGACTACAGGCATGCGCCACCATGCCCGGCTAATTTTTTATATATATATCAGTTGGCCAATTAATTTCTTTCTATTTATAGTAGAGACGGGGTCTCGCTCTTGCTCAGACTGGTTTTGAACTCCTGACCTTGAGCAATCCGCCCGCCTCGGCCTCCCAAGAGCTAGGATTACAGGCGTGAGCCACAGCGCCCGGCCCAATATGTTGTTTTTAATGTCTATCAACAATATAGTCACTTTTGCACCTCAATGATAAAGTAATAAAATTGCAAAATATCACAAAATGCTAAGGTTTATAAACATATCCAACAAATACATTTCATAAAAAAAATCAGCAAGAGGTAACCAGTTCATGTGTAAAAAGTTTAATCGTGTAGTTTCATGCATAGAATATTTCCATATTTATCCTAAAATAATATGACTAAAGGATGCAATGAAAAAAAGAACAATGATATAGGCAACTAATTATTAAAATATAGTAAAGGACATAGTGTTTGTAATAAGGCAATAAGTAATATAGTGAGTTTTTATTATATTAATTTATTATATTAATTATATTATTATATTATTTGGAAGTTTCACACAGTAAGAGAGTCAGCATAGCATTGAGTCTCCAGTCTTGAAAAAGCAGACAGTAAATTCTTTTAACTATTAAGATGCTGAGCAACTCTCTGCCTCTTCCAATTTCCCTGGCCAATTCCTACAAGTTCTGTAAGATTCAACTTAGCCAGAGTTCACTCTCTGGGAACTTTACACTGACTCTCTAAGGGTTAAACAATTCTCCCAGGTTTAATCTTATTCTCATTATCCCCAAAATTTGTTTTTAAATGCCACCAATTTGAAACCTTTGTAACTTCAACATCAAGTACAGTGACTACTTTATCAAACAGAAAGAATACTAGTCAATGGAGGCATCAGTAGAACTAGACTCTTCTATCATAACCCAGTGCCTTTCACCTTAAATGTATTGCTTCTCACATGGGTTATTGCTAATATTTATCTGTAGTCAGCAAATTCTTCCAGAGCCTAATGTAATCATCCTCTTAGCCTAATCCACAACTGATACAGAACCCATTTCCTAGGTCTGTCTACTGGGGCCGTATTCTGTTTAAAAGGTATCTCTGCCCCCCCCCTTTAAAAATATAATCCACTTCTTCAGTTCAAAACCAAAAAACAAAAGATGTTCTCATCTACTAAGTTTAATGAAACAGGAGACATTTTTTACATAAAATTTCCACCTCTAAGTGCAATCATGTAAGTTTAATTAATTAAAACTATACCAGATCTTTAAGATTACTGTCAAAGAAAGCAATTTAACGTTCATACCAGCCACTTTAACCCACTCCTAATGTAGTTCACATTGATCAAATGAGAAATGAAAGTAGACTTGCTTCTTCAAAAACATTTGTATACATTTATGAATGCCAAGTTGCTAATGAATTAAATAAAAACAAGGTAAAATTCTGAGGTGAGTGTCAGGAAAGGCAACTATGCTCTTTCATATAGCACCCATTCCCTTGGTGTTTCTGGCAGACATAAAACCCCTGCTGCACTGGTAGCAGCATGAATAACAGGCACTTCTGAAATTCTTAAATCCTTTAAGAAAACAGAAAGAGATAATCTGTAATGTTGCCAAATTTAGCGGTTTTTTTTAAATTTCAAATTTGGTGTTGGATAAATAAGGATATTATGCACTCTTTACATATACAATCTGAGAAATATAAAAACAATATATCAGTACCAGACCACAGAGGCAAATACTAAGTGGGAAATCTCTGCTAATACCCTTAACGTTGTACCTGCAATTACTTAAGTTCTTATAATCATAAATTTGACCCCACTGTCTTCAGAGATATACTCAAAACCATTTTATTATTTTTTTTCTTGAGACAGAGTGTCACTCTGTTGCCTGGGCTAGAGTGCCAGGGCGTCAGCCTGGCTCACAGCAACCTCAAACTCCTGGGCTCAAGCAATCCTTCTGCCTCAGCCTCCCGAGTAACTGGGACTACAGGCATGCACCACCATGCCTGGCTAATTTTTTATATATTTTTAGTTGGCCAATTAATTTCTTTCTATTTTTAGTAGAGATGGAGTCTCACTCTTGCTC
Source organism: Microcebus murinus (assembly GCF_040939455.1). Classification (NCBI taxonomy): domain Eukaryota; kingdom Metazoa; phylum Chordata; class Mammalia; order Primates; family Cheirogaleidae; genus Microcebus; species Microcebus murinus. The sequence goes on along the minus strand of NC_134111.1, from coordinate 48,436,128 downwards.
AGGCTGTTCTCTAACTCCTGGCTCAAAAGATCCATCCACCTTGGCCTCCCAGAGTGCTAGGATTACAGGCATGAACCACTGCCTCAAAACCATTTTAGACCCCTTATCCAGTAATTCCTACATAAAAAAATTAAAGACTTATCTTTTAAGGTTTGAAGGAACCTTAAAAGATAATCTGATCCAATCTTCTGATTTTATAGACCAAGAACAACAGGACGAGAACTGAAATGACTGGCTCAAATTCACAAATGGAAAATAATAAAAGATCTGGTTTAGTACTCTCTACAACTCCACTGTAAAAACTAGTTTACTCGCAAATATTTCAGCTAATAGTTTATTCAATTTTACTTTCCACCATATGACCATAATGCAATGGTCTAATCATGAATAAACCTTAAGCTAAAGTGTACAATTAACAATACCTTAACATATAAACAAAATTACTTCATTCATTTAAAAAATAAGTTAAAGAATCATTCATGTTTTTAAATTATCATTTTAATATCCAAAAATGATGCTTACATTTATTAGTATCATATAATCAAATATCAAGAAAAGGTTTGTGATCTCTTTAAACCACCACTCTAAAGCAAAGTACAAAAAGTTTTCCTCTCTGGCACTCAAAGTGCAAAGTCCCAGGTATAGCAGTTTTCTCTGAATATTTATAATACTGCCCATAGTAAATTTCAAGATGTAAGTTCTGTCCTACAGAAATAAAAATACAACAAGTTCTTACAGCAACCATATATGCATTAAACCAGGGCAAAACCACTGAAACTTAAGCAAAATGAAAATTGATGTTTAGTACTAATATTAAAAGAAAAAAAAAAAAGCAAGCAATACCACACTGTAGCAGAAAGACTTGGAACAAACTCTTCAAATCACTTGAATTATCACTGAATTCGTACTCATATGACCTCTTAGTACATTAGGATACTGAAAATAGTTATAATTTTGTTGAAATACTCTATTTGTAAAGTAATAAGGGGGGGAGTCAACATGTATTTCCTAAGAGAAGAAACTAGTATTTAGAGAATTGCAGATAATGTCATAACTAATAGAACTAGTTCATCTTTCTATTATAAATGGCCACCAATTTCCCTTTGCATAAAGAATGGGATGCCACCTGCCAGAAAATCTAATTTAAAATAGGCAAAATATCAAAAAGACAAAGACCCTACGCATAGGCCACCAATACTATAAGACCACAATAACAAGCACCATTGTACATTGAGTTTATGTAATTAAACAAAATAAAACCAAAAAACCCAACAAGCACTAAAAAATAAATGCTTTAATAAGTCAAAATAAATGTAATGAATGTTCTTCACTCACAGTAAAACCGCTGAATTGTCTTTTAACAAACCTGAGTATTTTTCAAGCCCATAGCTGATGACAGCTGGAAATCAAAACAATGTCATCTTGCAGATGAAGAAACCGACACTCAGAAGACTGGCCAGAAAATACAAATTTTCTAACCTATTAAGTTTGCACACATATACACTCCTGACAGCAGGGGAAGGCAACCCTAACAACTGCCTGCAGAGTACAAAAAGCCTTAAGAAAGAAACACAATTCAAATGGCAGAATTTTATTACAAGACCCTATAGGATCTCCGAGCATCAATAATTCTGAATCATAAAAAAACTGTTAAACAATGTACAATGGGTCAAAGGCGTATGTAATTTCTTGTGGAAATGATCCCATTTCAAATGGTTAACATAAAAAAAAGGAGAAGGTACTAAAACAGGCAAATTTTCAGGTATATAAAAAACACCAAGGACAGAAGCAACCATTCTAGCAACTTGTATTTTTTCCAGATTTTATGGCACGATTTCAAAATTTATAAAATGTTCTCTCCCTCCCCTCCCCCCATCATTGTTACGAACTAGCAAATACGGGCCATCCTCCTTTACCAGCTAGGAATACACACAGACATAATAAACATATGTATTTCCCCCTTTCTGGTTTTACCTACTGAGAGTTATTATCGGACCCCCAAATTTCTAAAACATCTCATTGTTCCTTGGATGCTGTGTTTGTGATCGCTACTGCAAAATTTTGGTACTATACAGAAAGTACCGTTGTGGGACGAAATAAAAAACCAATGCACAAAATGGTGCTTTTACAACATTTTCAAAACCACTGGGCGTTCTCCTTGCCAGTAGACCCAGACTTTGCTCCTTAAGACTAAAGATCAACCAATTAGCACACTTCTCCTTAAGGCATATGGGGCTCCGAAACCATCACCCTTCCTCCTAAAGAGAAATGATCTCCTCTTAAAGGCCTCCTCAGCTCACAGCTCCTCGAAAACGTGGGAGAACTTCCTAAGAGCTCAGGTTAGACACTGGATTTGAGTTTTAGGAGAATGCTTAACATAGTGGCCTGGGCCACTTAACTATGCACGACAACCGCTGTCCTGCGAGAGAAAAAGGTCGGAGTAGTAGGAAAAGCTTGTCTTCAATTTTAATCCCTGTCATGCAGGCTCTTCGCCCGTCACTCTCCAACCCTAAACTGACAGGACCTCAGGTTGCGCCTCCCAGTTTCCTACCAACCCTTCCACCTACCCTGCAGTAGTGCTCAGTCTTACGATTTTGAAGCATTAAAAATCAACCCGGATCCCTAGAGTTCAGGCCGCCATCGCTGCCGCCATATTACAGCTTGTGCGGCAAAATGCGTCAGGGAGGGAGGTGTGAGCCGTAGTGGGGAGGGCGGGGGCTGGCATAGGAAGGGCCGTTCCCAAGCCTGGGAGGCTCGGCTGGAAGCCTTCTCCAGCTGCAAAAGCCAGTCTTGAGGTTCTCAAGTGCCCCCTCTAGGCCCAAGGAGCCCAGATACCTCGAGAGGAAGACGGTTAACCTGGTCCGGCCTGCCGCGCCGGCTCCGCCCGTCTCCCTGACCACTTGCAGCTCTCGTACCCGGGACTGCTGCAAATGACGCCATCAAAATAACATGAGATTCAAGCCACTTACCTGCACCGGTAGAGTTTCCTCTTCCCCGGGTCAGGTCCTTTAAAGCGCTTCAAATCTACCGCCGCCAGAAAAGGCGCTAAAGCCCGCTAACCGCCTCCCTCCCCCACAGCCCGTCCCGGCGTGGAGGGAAAGCGTCGCACCGGAAGTGCGTCATGGGTTGATTGACGGGATCTCCCGGCGTTCCTTTGCTTGCGTCACTACTACCTCTCTGAATTTCTAGGATTTTGATGCCTTTCAGATAGCTAGTTGAGTTGACTGGGAACGTTTGTAACCGTCAAAATGCCATATCGTTCGTGAAATGAAGTGCTTCATTTAATAAACACTTACTGATCTCTGGCAGGGTATTGGAAAGGAACCCTACCTTCATAGAGTTTCCATTTCAACTTCCAGTTAACGCTAGGATACAAGTTCTAAAACGCAGCAATGAGCAAAGTGCTATTTGAGGAAAGGAGAAAATTGCAAAGGGTATTAACCTTCTTTGCTGTTGTTATTTTACAGATAAAGAAATTGAGGCTCAGGGAAGATATACCTCCCTCTCAAACACACTGTTCGTAAGTACCAAAGCAAGTCTTTTGATTCCAAATCCAGTGCCTTCTAAGGAAAATATGTCATATATTATTATTCAGTTATTTTAAAGGGTAAGGGTCCCTGGATTATATTAGAAATAATCACTGCTATTTGGGCTGGGGAAGGGGCAGCTATCCTTGTAGGGATGTGGAATGTGTTTTAAAGGAACTATAGCTCCTGTAGTTCCTATAGTTAAAGCTAGCTATAGGACATAAATTGCTCCTATGGTTTAAAAAAATGTAAGTTATGATCATTTAAAATTTTCACTCATTTACCTCAGGTAAATTAATTGTCAGCACAATTAGGCATGTGGTACATATAAGGGGCTTGACCAATTTTACATAGCAGTAAAACTGAGAGGACAATGTTGCCAAGGAACTGCCACCCCTTGTCCCTTGCCCACCTTTGCCCTTATAGCAGGAGAGCAGTAGCATACTCATATTTAGACTGTCCAGAGTTTGAATAGATTTACACTTTGCAGTGGGCAGAGCAATTCTGCAATACCTTAAAAGATTATATTAAGTACCACTGAGAAAACTATTTTTTAAAAGATGACTTTCTATGAGCATTGGTTTGTTGTGCAGCTTCCTTTAGAATATATGCTTTTTTAGCTATGATATACAAATTAGTTTCTTAGGTTTCCACTTACTTGTAGAGGTAATGTGTAAGTGGCATAGTTGTTGTATTGATGTATTCTCTCTCTTTCTCACTCCTTCAGTCAGAGACATTTTTTGAGGATATGATACAGATTATTATACCATAATTAACATTTTGAGGTATACAAAGGTAATATTACTTGTCTTATTACAGGGTATACATCTACATACCTTCTATATCTTCATAGAGAAAGAGACATATATAAAGTGATTGAAGAATTATTTAATAGTAAAATATTAATAAGTACTTATTAGCTTTAGTATATATTATAAATGGTTAGATTTTAGGAGACTCAAAAGAAGTTTTGAACCAGCATTAGCCATGTCAGTTCCAGGACTGGTGGCTGGTTCTGAGCCACAATGAAGTTTTCACTTCTCTGTCCTTAGGAAAAATGGTCTGTTTTGTTTTGAAATTAAGTTTGTCACCTTTTTTTAGTGTTAACTATCCTTTTGTGAAATGATGGTTGTAGAATATGATAGTTGTTTTCTTTCTCCAGATGTCCTTACTTGGACAAATGAAAAGCTGGCATGTTGTGTTGAGCCCCAAACACACTGAAATTTCATTGGTCTGAAATCCCAAACTTTCCCAAATTGATTGGACATGGATTTATTGTTCCAAAAAAGAATATGTTGCAAGTAAAAGGAAATATTGTAATCTCCAATAAAACTGACTTTAATGGGTTTATTTCTCTCTTACATGATAGATCTTAGGTAAGTAGCCCAGTTGAGAGGTCAGCTCTGCACCATGTAGTTATTTAGGGGCTTTAGTTTCTCCCATCATGTTATTTCAGTGTACCTCAGGGTCTTATCATTACAAGATTAGAGTGTGTTGCTTTGAGTTTCAGCTTGCAGGAAGAGAAAAGAAGAGAATGTTTTAAGGCCTAAACCAGAACATGCTACTGCACATGCCACTTTGGCTCTAATTCCATCAGTGAGGACAAAATTACAGTTTCGAACCCAATAATAAGGGAAATAATCATGGCATGTGCCTAGAAAGAAAACAAAAATGTATTATAATTGCTCGGGCTGGTCTTAAACCCTGGCTTCAAGCAATCCCCTCCCACCTTGGGTTTCCAAGGTTGATAGGATTACAGGCATGAGCCACCACACCCAGCTCTAAGGGGTTAAGTGAAACTTGAAATCTCCAAACACCATAGCCAACAGAGAGCTCCAAGGAAGGCACGATGGCGGATATGCTGGACCTCCACGAGGCCAGGGGTGAAGATTTCATCATGGATGACGATGGGCACAAGAGCATTCACAAGCTGAAAGAAAAAGCAAAGAAACGGAAGGGTCGAGGCTTTGGCTCCCAAGAGGGGTCGAGAGCGTGGATGCGGGAGCATCCAGTGTGGAGCAGGACGGTCATGAACCCGGCCCACGGCGCTCTGTTGAAGGCTGGATTCTCTTTATCACCGGAGTCTCCGAGGAAGCCACTGAAGAAGACGTCCACGACAAATTCACAGAATACGGGGAAATGAAAAACATCCACCTCAATCTGGACAGAACTGGATACCTGAAGGGCTATGCTCTACTGGAGTATGAAACATACCAGGAAGCCCGTGCTGCTCTGGAGGGACTCAGTGGCCAGGATTTGATGGGACAACCAATCAGTGTTGACTGGTGTTTGTTCGGGATCCACCCGAGGGCAAGAGGAGACGTGGCTGAAGGCGCAGCCGGAGTCCAGACCGGAGACTTCGCTGACAGGTCCTCTTGTCTGGGTGTTCTCCCCAAGATTCCTGTTGACCAGGCAACTTTGGAGAAATGGGGCTGGGGGGAAACTTTCTGAGTTTCTGTTGACTCTCTCACCCTACCTGCTTAGTGTTTGAGTTACAAATAAATGTACCATTTCTGTTTTCTACATTTAAAACAAACAAAAATAAAAATTAAAAACATTGTATTATAATGGAAAATTAACAGTCTGGACCATATAATACCCTTAAAAGATAGTATTATTATTATTATTTTTGGAGACAGAGTCTCACTCTTGTTGCCCCAACTAGAGTGCCGTGGTGTCAGCCTAGCTCACAGCAACCTCAAATTCCTGGGCTCAAGGGATCCTTCTGCCTCAGCCTCCTGAGTAACTGGGACTACTACAGGAATGTGCCATCATGCCCAGCTAATTTTTTAAATATATATATTTTTAGTTGGCCAATTAATTTCTTTCTATTTTTTCAGTAGAGATGGGGTCTCGTTCTTGCTCTGGCTGGTCTTGAACACCTCAGCTCAAATGATCCGCACGCCTTGGCCTCCTAGAGTGCTAGGATTACAGGCATGAACCACAACACCCGGCGGAAAAGATAGTATTTACATAATTAGTGTGACCATTCTATACTGTGGGTAGACACAAGATTCACTGTAATGTTTTAGTGTTTTGAAATATTTTTAGACCAGGCACAGTGGCTCACACTTGTAATCCTAGCATTTTGGGAGGCCAGGTTGGGAGGATCACTTGAGGCCAGGATTTTGAGACAGCTTGGACAACATAGCGAGACCCTGTATCTACAAAAAGTGTCTGTAATCCTAGCTACTTTGGGAGGCTGAGCCAGGAGGATCACTTGAGCCCAGGAATTTGAGGTTGCAGTGAATTATGATGGTGCCACTGCACTCTAGCCCAGGCAACAGAGTGAGATGCTCTTTCAAAAAAAAAAAAAATTAGCAAATTTAAAAACAAAAAAAATATTTTTATGATCATTAAAACAGGGATTTCCGGCTGGGCATGGTGGCTCACACCTGTAATCCTAGCACTTTGGGAGGCCAAGGCGGGCAGATAGTTTCAGCTCAGGAATTTGAGACCAGCCTGAACAAGAGGAGACCCCATGTCTATTAAAAATAGAAAGAAATTCATTGGCCAACCAAAAATATATAGAAAAAATTAGCCAGGCATGGTTGTGCATGCCTGTAGTCCCAGCTACTCGGGAGGCTGAGGAGTTTGAGATTGATGTGAGCTAGGCTGAGGCCATGGCACTCTAGCCAGGGCAATAGAGTGAGACTCTGTCTTAAGAAAAAAACAAACAGGGATTTTCAAGTGTGGCTTTAGTTAGTTAGCTCTTGTCTTATTTGCATGCCTTTCTTTAAGATAAGATTTTAAATTAAAGTTTAAGATTCATTCATACATCACAAATATAGTTGAATACATTTTTGCAAAGTGAAAATACAGGCATAACCTCCACTAGATTAAGGCAGAGAGCAAAAGCACTATCAGCAACCCAGAAGCCTTCCTCATGCCACCTCCCACTAATTTCACCACCCGACCCCTACCCCTGCCAAAAATAACCTCTATTTTGAGTTCCATCAGTATATATTAGTTTTTCTTTTTTTTTTTTCTTTTTTTTTTGAGATAGAGTCTCATTCTGTTGCCCCAGCTAGAGTGCCCTGGCATCAGCCTAGCTCACAGCAACCTCAAACTCCTGGGCTCAAGCTATCCTTCTGCCTCAGTTTCCTGAGTAGCTGGGACTACAGGCATGCACCACTATGCCTAGCTAATTTTTTCTATTTTTGGTAGAGACGGGGTCTCGCTCTTGCTCAGGCTGGTCTAGAACTCCTGAGCTCAAACAATCTGCCGACCTCGGCTTCCCAGAGTGCTAGGATTACAGGCGTGAGCCACCACTCCTGGCCAGTTTTGCATGTTTTTGAACCTTATATAAATGGAATTATGCATATGTACCCTTTTGTTTTCAGGTTTTAACTATTATGAATAAAGCTTCTATAAACATTCTTATACTTAGTGTATTAGAATACATATATTGCATATATGTTGGAAATATATTTAGGAATAGAATTGCTAGATTCTAAGGTATGGGTAGATTCAGCTTTGGTAGATGATGCCAAAGAGTTTTTACAAAGAGTGGTTGTTCCAATTTATATTCTTTTTTTTTTTTGAGACAGAGTCTCGCTTTGTTGTCCAGGCTAGAGTGAGTGCCGTGGCGTCAGCCTAGCTCACAGCAACCTCAAACTCCTGGGCTCGAGTGATCCTTCTGCCTCAGCCTCCCGAGTAGCTGGGACTACAGGCATGCGCCACCATGCCCGGCTAATTTTTTATATATATATATCAGTTGGCCAATTGATTTCTTTCTATTTATAGTAGAGGCGGGGTCTCGCTCTTGCTCAGGCTGGTTTTGAACTCCTGACCTTGAGCAATCCGCCCGCCCCGGCCTCCCAAGAGCTAGGATTACAGGCGTGAGCCACAGCGCCCGGCCTCCAATTTATATTCTTATTATGGATGTCTTTTGGTGATAGTATTAGAGGTCTCATTTACAAATAACAGAAACCTAATGTTAACCATCTTAGGTAAAAAGGGGAATGTATTACTTCATGAAACAGAACTAATGGACAGTGTGGTGGCTTTAAAATATGTCCACATAGCCAGGCATGATGGTACACAACTGTAGTCCTCAGCTATTTGGGAGGCTGAGAAGGGAGGATGCTTGAAGTCAGGAGTTTGAGGCTATAGTACACTAAGAGTACACCTGTAAATAGCCACTGCACTTGTCTGGGCAACATAGTGGGCCCCCTACCCCAAAAAATATATGTTCACAAATTCTTTTTTTTTTTTTGAGACAAGATCTTGTTCTGTCACCCAGAATAGAGTACATTGGTGTGATCAGAGCTCACTGCAGCCTCAAACTCCCAGACTCATGTGATCCTCCTGCCTTAGCCTCCCCAGTAGCTGGATCTATAGGCATGTACCACCATGCTTGGCTAATTTTTCTTAATTTTTTTTTTTTTAGAGATGGGGTCTTGCTATGTTGCCCAGGCTGATGTGGAATTCCACAAGGAATATTTAAACATGACCAAAATGCTGCAATTATTTAATGACAAAACCACATATAACAGGAGGTAGGTTTAAATTATTACCTTAATTTTATTCTAAGGTGTGATTTGTATACAAATATGTATGTTATGAATGCCGGTAAAGAAAAAAGTCACTTGGCAGAGATGGGCTAAGAAAAAAAAAAAAGAAAGAAAGAAAAATAAAAAAGACACTAATAGTGACTAAACAAAAAGTGTTTCCTTTTCTCACAAAAACATTCCAGGAACACAAACTGCCGGCATTTGTTCCTCAGGCCAGTCTCCTCACAATTCCACAGATGAGAAGGAAACAGCCCTCAAACAGTAAAAAACTATCCTGGCATTATCAGTTAGGCCTTAGTGTCACCAGGAGCTGGTCTGTCACTCACAGCTTAGTCTTGGTGTTCTCCTGTTCAACATAAACAATTTCACAGAACACCAACATCAGACAAAACCAATTGTGCTAAAACCGGTTATATGACTATAACCCTGACCACATAGAACCAGGGCTGCCTCTAAAACTCACACAGTAAGAAAGTTGCATGGCATATTCCAAGAAGTATCAGTTTCTCTTGTATCTTTAGACTCTTACTTCATTGAAAGGATTCTCACCTGAACATTATGTCTGTTGTAACTTTGATAAGCATTCCTCTTTTGTTATTTATTAAGGTATCTTTTTTTTTTTTTTTTTTTGAGACAGAGTCTCGCTTTGTTGCCTAGGCTACAGTGAGTGCCGTGGCGTCACCCTAGCTCACAGCAACCTCAAACTCCTGGGCTCAAGCAATCCTTCTGCCTCAGCCTCCCAAGTAGCTGGGACTACAGGCATGCGCCACCATGCCTGGCTAATTTTTTCTATATATATTAGTTGGCCAATTAATTTCTTTCTATTTATAGTAGAGACGGGTCTCGCTCTTGCTCAGGCTGGTTTTGAACTCCTGACCTCGAGCAATCCGCCCGCCTCGGCCTCTCAGAGAGCTAGGATTACAGGCGTGAGCCACCGCGCCCGGCCCCTTTATTAAAGTATCTTTTTTTAAATGTCAAGTCTTGTGACTGTTAAAATAAAGTACTATTGTAATTTTTTTAAAAAGAGTATTTGAGAACTGATACCTGTCCACAACATAAGAACAGAAATTGAGAGTCAGAATTTTGATAATTTTATAGCTACTTGATAGTATTATTTTATATATTGTGAAAATAATAAGAAATAAAAATATATACGTGTCATTTCCATGTTTACACTTTTAAATTTCATTTTCCTAAATTTTAAAAATATATTTATTTATTTTTGGTCTTCAATGGTATTTTTTTATTTTTCCCTCTTCAGATTTTTATTTTTTTGCATATTATAAAATATCAGTCCTGGCCCGGCGCAGTGGCTCACGCCTGTAATCCTAGCACTCTGGGAGGCCGAGGCCGGCAGATTGCTCCAGGTCAGGAGTTTGAAATCAGCCTGAGCAAGGGCGAGACCCGTCTCTACTATAAATAGAAAGAAATTAACTGGCCAACTAATATATATAGAAAAAATTAGCTGGGCATGGTGGCGCATGCCTGTAGTCTCAGTTAACTCTGGAGGCTGAGGCAGTAGGATTGCTTGAGCCCAGGAGTTTGAGGTTGCTGTGAGCTAGGCTGACGCCATGGCACTCACTCTAGTCTGGGCAACAAAGTGAGACTCTGTCTCAAAAAAAAAAATCAGTCCTCTAAGGAGTAGGGAAAAAATCCCTCAGATAGTAGAGAAACACTGACCTGAAAGACCTATGTCTTCTTCAACAGGTTGAGACATCCTGAGCTAGTCTGTCTCAATGAAGAACTACAATGTCCAGAATTCCCCCAAATGCGTAGGGGACGCCCATTCCGCCGACCTCGCCGCAACGCCTCCTGGGATATGTAGTGTGTGCCTTCCGCTGCGCATGCGGCTCTCCCCCGGCATTTTTTCCCTCGATTTGGGGCAGACTCTACGTGGGGAAAGGTGATGGGTCTCAAGGAAAGGCTAAAAACACCGGGATAAGAGGGGTGAGCGAGACAACTGAGCCTGTTACATTCGTTGTTAGGCACCTATAACCCTGACTTCTGAGCCTTTGTAAGCAGGCTTCTTCCGGGATCTTCCAGAAAAGTTAATAGGCGTTGAGGGAAAGCCTTGCTGGCAAGTTAGGGCCGGTTAGCAGTGGCGGTTCTTTTCTCACCCAGCGCGGCTTCGGGGCAGGGACGCAGGATTCCATCGAGATACGGAGGCTTCCGTCGGGATATTGGGTTCTTTGAAGCGTGGAGGACTAGGGCTGGCCTGAGCCCATTCCTAGCCAGGACGGTGGAGACCGCATTCATGTTCAGGTCTATTGTATGCCTGGCGGAGAGTACCCCTGTCTCTTGCAAACCGTGTCACTGTTTACCCTGCAGTATACCTGTTTACCGTCGTACCTGTCCTTCACTTAATAGTCCCAAGGCCCCTTCTTTGGTTACTTCTCCAGGATCATTCAGGTGGGGTATTCTAACCATTGAATGGCCTCCAGTATGAGTTGTGGGATGGATAGTGTCTTGAGGATACCTTGCTTTGCAGAGCTTTTTGTGTTGGTATGAGACCCAGGTCACTTTGGGTCAGGATGCTGTATTGATTGCCACAAAATAGCTAGTACAGTTGCATCATATTTGTTTGTGAACAGACAGCTTGGCAAAGCCATAGAGAGGGTCTCAGGCATACTTTTACTGATACAATACCTACGTGTTGGTTTGTTGATGTGATAAGGCTGTTCAAGTAGAAAGAACTGGGTTGTAGTCCCAGCCTCAAGTAGTACTAGAGCAGTTTTTTTTTTTAGCCTTTTTGTTTTTTTTTTTTTTGAGACAGAGTCTCACTTTGTTGCCCAGGCTAGAGTGAGTGCCGTGGCGTCAGCCTAGCTCACAGCAACCTCAAACTCCTGGCTCAAGCAATCCTTCTGCCTCAGCCTCCCGAGTAGCTGGGACTACAGGCATGCGCCACCATGCCCGGCTAATTTTTTCTATATGTATTAGTTGGCCAATTAATTTCTTTCTATTTATAGTAGAGACGGGGTCTCGCTCTTGCTCAGGCTGGTTTCGAACTCCTGACCTCGAGCAATCCGCCCGCCTCGGCCTCCCAGAGAGCTAGGATTACAGGCGTGAGCCACCGCGCCCGGCCTTTTTTTAGCCTTTTTGAACCTAGTTTTCCTTATCTGTAAAATGGAATAAATGGAAATGATGATATCTACCTGGAAGGTTAGTTGAGAGAATTTAATGAGATAATGTATTTTAAAAGTTCTTTGTAAATTGTAACATGTTGCAGAACTAATAGATGATATAATTTTAGTTCCTGCTTTTCTAACCATTGCTTCTCAATTATAAATGTAAACATTTATACTATATTCTTAAAAAGATTATTGTTTTTCATAATTATCTTTAGTTAATATATTGCTTCAAAATGTCTTGAAATATTACTTGATTTCTTAATATTTCTTGACTGGTGCTTTACTTGTCTCATTTATTGTTTAAATCCTGTCTAAGGCCAGTATTGATTAAATTGTTTGAGTTCTTTCAGGGCACAAGAAGAAAGAAGCAAGAAATTACCCACAACTGTATTAACACCCTCAAGAAGAAAAAAAAAGTAAAGAAAATTAAAATTTATTTAAATAAAAAGAAAAAAGAAAGAAAAAAAGAAATTATCCTTAAAGCAAATATAGTAGAGACCATCCTTCTGGAAAAAAAGTTTTAAGTTATGGCTCTGAATTAATAACTACTATTTTTAGAAACTTTAAAGGTGATATATTTATGTATTTCAAACAATTTTACTCTTTTATTCAAAAAGATATTTTGAGTTTGTATATTTTCTTTCCTTCTGCTTTTATGGACAAATTTGAAGACTTTATGTAAATATCAATTTAATATGTAAACAAGGTAAACATTATTTTATGCATGTATTTATTTATTTATTTTTTGAGACAGAGTCTCACTCTGTTGCCTGGGCTAAAGTGCTGTAGCATCAGCCTAGCTCACAGCAACTTCAAAATCCTGCCTCAGCCTCCTGAGTAGCTGGGACTACAGGCATGGGCCAGCATGCCTGGCTAAGGGTAAACATTTTTTAGATGAGTGCAGAAAGAAGTTCCTTTTTCTGGACATTTAGTTTTGGATCAAATCTTGCTACCTACTTTAGACTAAGAAAATTCTCTGGTTAATGCAGAAAAAACTTGTTATTTTAATTTTAACTTTGGAATTAATTTGATATTAATGATATAAACCTAACCGTGTTAAACCAATTCTTTTACAGAAACTGTTGGAATGCTTTAGAACCATCATAATGGAAACAAAATACATGAAGGAAAAACAATTATTTTTATATCATCATATTGCACCTGACTACTAGTTAGAGATGGTTTTTATTTACCTAAGAAAATTTTTGATATAAATGCAAAAAAACCCTTTTTTTCTAGACTCATTGGTTACAAATATGCTTCGTCTAAGAGCTATTTGTCCATTCTCCTGGAGAGCATTTCAATTTCGACCCTTCACTTGTGAACCATTAATTATCCAGATGAATAAGTGTACAGATGAAGAGAAAATATTTGATCTTATTGAAAGAAACAAAGCTATGCTTTCAGAAAGGCAAGTGGGATGTGCATTTAATATACTTTGGCAGCTTCAACAGCAGAAGACCAGCGTATTAAAAAATGTTGAGTATGTCAGAGATCATCCTCAATTTCGTACTCTTTATAATTTAACTGCAAATAAATTCAAATTAATGAATGATGATACCCTTGTGAAAGTGTTATACATCACACAACAGTAAGTAATTTACTTTTAGATTTTATGGAAATGATTATATAGTTTATATTTTAATTTTGTAAAAATCTCTTTAAAATGAAAAATAATGTTTTCTTACTCAGTAAATAGTTTTCTTGATAATTTAATAACTTAAAGATGTTTGGAGTATATTCTTTGATACCTATTAGTAGTATTAGTTTTTTTGTTGTTTTTTTATTCTTTTTTTCTTTTTTTTTTCAGACAGAGTCTCACTTTGTTGCCCAGGCTAGAATGAGTGCCGTGGCATCAGCCTAGCTCACAGCAACCTCAAACTCCTGGGCTCAAGCAATCCTCCTGCCTCAGCCTCCCGAGCAACTGAGACTACAGGCATGCACAACCATGCCCAGCTAATTTTTCTGTATATTTTTAGTCAGCCAATTAATTTCTTTCTATTTTTAGTAGAGAGAGGGTCTTGCTCTTGCTCAGGCTGGTTTCCAACTCCTGACCTTGAGCGATCCTCCCGTCTCAGCCTCCCAGAGTGCTAGGATTACAGGCCTGAGCCATCACGTCCTGCCTCATTAAATATTTTCATTGGTCAGTGAAAGGCATTTTGAAAGGAGCATTTAAAAGAGTGAGAGTGTATAAAGTATAAATGTTTATTCGGTTGTACTAAGAAATCAGAATACTGAAATGGCAGTGGGCCAGAAATAAGGACTGCCTATGTAAGAGGAAAATAATTGAAGTTCACTTTTGCATTATAATTCTTTCTGCATCTGTTTTTAATGATTTAAATATGTTCATGGTCCGGGCGCAATGGCTCATGCCTGTAATCCTAGCACTCTGGGAAGCCGAGGTGGGAGGATCGCTCAAGGTCAGGAGTTCGAAACCAGCCTGAACAGGAGGGAGACCCTGTCTCTACTATAAATAGAAAGAAATTAATTGGCCAACTAATATATATAGAAAAAAATTAGCCGGGCGTGATGACGCATGCCTGTAGTCCCAGCTATTCGGGAGGCTGAGGCAGGAGGATTGCTTGAGCCCAGGAGTTTGAGGTTGCTGCGAGCTAGGCTGATGCCACAGCACTTTAGCCTGGGCAACAGAGTGAGACTCTGACTCAAAAAATAAATGAATAAAATAAATAAATAAATATGTTCATGTCTAGAAAATTATTTTCTCTTGTTTTTATTTTTATTTTATTTTTATTTTATTTTTTTTTAAAGATTCCATGTCTAAGCTTATCTCTTGTTTTTATTGAGGTTTGCTATTGAGGCCCATGATCCACTAGTTGAAGCACTAGTTACAGAAGCATGGAGAAGGCTGGAAAGGCAAGTACTCTGGGTTCAGCTTCTAAGATCAGGGTTAGTACAGTGAAATAGGAGAACAAGGAGCTGCTGCCTGCCTATCAAGCATCATTGAAAAAAATATATTTAAACTCAGTTTAGATCAAGAATTTTTTTTATTGTGTAATGTGTATTGTTTCTTAAAGAGAGAAAAGAAAGCATTTTAAATATTCCCTCTTTAACAGGGGGGAACAGTGTGCTTTTCCATATATAAGATTAATCAAAATATAAAGTAAAATAGAGTCATAGCTATTTAAAGACTACCCTTTTTGAATCTTTTTTTCTGGAAGAATTCAGCCTCAGAAAAGATTCTCAATTGATTGGCTGTCAATAAAAACCTAGAAGTGTAGGAGCCATGATAGAAGAAAAAAAAAAAAGACACCGGTTTAGTAGAAAGGAAGACCATGTAACTATTTGTCTGTCACTCCATTTTTATGGAGAGGCAATGACTAGAGCTTATAAGTGACTTAGAAGCTTTTTAAAGAGAAAAGCTTTCAGGTTCACTGCTGTGGACCTGATCATTTTCTATACTATGCACAGCTATATTTTCAGCATGTTGCTGTAATTGATAATTATGTATAAAAATGGGAAATCTCTTCAGGGTACGCTTGTCAATATAAATAAGTTTGTAAGGATAAATGAGAAGCTCCATTTATAAAACAGCTGAGATAATAGCACAGCTCATTTTGGTAAATCTTCATATATCTCTGAAAATTTTGAATTTTTTAACTTAGGTATTCTGGATGACCTAGGTCCATTATTAGTGGAATAAGGCAAGTGTTAGGTTGGAAAGGGAAAATCAAGGTAAGAGAGAGAAGGTTTTTGAAAACTACAGAGGAATTCTCCCTCTAAACCAAATAGAAACCTAGACCAGAAAGGAAAGGCTCGATTAAGATAAAGAAGAAAAAAACAGCTATTTATTTATAGATAGAGAGGAGCAAGCATTCTAATATTTTTGTTTTTTGGTTTTTTAGCATGTTGCTCTTAAAGCTGAAATCATGATAAATTCTTACAATTATAGACACATAGGCTAGATTAAATTAAGCAAGGGTTAGAAGTTCTCTGGGTTTAGAAATTATGCATTCATCTGAGTTGTGATTTCAGTTAATCTCTAAATCTGTCTTCTCATTTACTGTATTCTTGTATTCTCTACCTGTAGCTATCTTTTATTGAGGGTAAGCAGAGTAATTTTATTGTTTTTGCTAACACTAAGAATTATTTGCTTATTGATCTTTGGGATTGAATTTAGTCATTGTTGATAATAGGTCACAACATTTTATTTCTCTTCAAAGCAACATTAAATGTCATGTATATTTATGCAACTTTTTTGGATCTTACTGTTTACTGTATTAGATACTTAAATTATAAACGTACAGTTGTACTTCTCAGTAAGATATTTCTTGAAAATTTTCCTTCATTTCAAAATAACTCAGAAAGTAATGACTTTAGGTGGTTTTTTCTTGTAGCAATACTTTTTAAAAATAATACTAGGTTATAAAGTTTTTAAACCCTAATTTATATTTCCTATATAGAATTTCTAACAGTTATAGAATAAACATTAATTTCTGAATTTTTAGTCTTTGTGGTCTATGAGGTTAATTTTTTATTACTATAATAGCTATTAATCAATAACCTTGCCAAAATACCTATGAATTTATGTTTTATAACTATAATTTATAATGATTCAAATGGGATAGTCTATTATGGATTAGTACTATATGATGGCTCATGGCAAGGATAATTAGCATGTATTTGAAATCCAAGTTTATTTATTTATTTATTTATTTATTTATTTATTTTTTTTAGACAGAGTCTCACTTTGTTGTCCAGGCTAGAGTGAGTGCCGTGGCGTCAGCCTAGCTCACAGCAACCTCAAACTCCTGGGCTCGAGTGATCCTTCTGCCTCAGCCTCCCGAGTAGCTGGGACTACAGGCATGTGCCACTATGCCCGGCTTATTTTTTATATATATATATCAGTTGGCCAATTAATTTCTTTCTGTTTATAGTAGAGACGGGGTCTCGCTCTTGCTCAGGCTGGTTTTGAACTCCTGACCTTGAGCAATCCGCCCGCCTCGGCCTCCCAAGAGCTAGGATTACAGGCGTGAGCCACAGCGCCCGGCCCAAGTTTATTTATTTTTGAGACAGATTCTCACTCTTCACTCTGTTGCCCAGGCTAGAGTGCTGTGGCATCAGCCTAGCTCACAGCAACCTCAAACTCCTGGGCTCAAGCAATCCTTCTGCCTCAGACTTCCAAGTAGCTGGGACTATAGGCATGCACCACCATGCCCAGCTAATTTATATATATTTTTTTAGTTGTCCAGCTAATTTCTTTCTTTCTTCCTTTTTTTTTTTTTTTTTGAGACAGAGTCTCACTCTGTTGCCCAGGCTATAGTGCCGTGGCGTCAGCTTAGCTCACAGCAACCTCACACTCCTGGGCTCAAGCAATCCTTCTGCCTCAGCTTCCCGAGTAGCTGGGACTACAGGCACACGCTATCATGCCTGGCTAATTTTTTCTATATATTTTTAGTTGGCCAATTAATTTCTTTCTGTTTATGGTAGAGACGGGGTCTCACTCTTGCTCAAACTGGTTTCGAACTCCTGACCTTAAGCGATCCACCCACCTTGGCCTCCTAGCAGCTAATTTCTTTCTTTCTTTCTTTCTTTATTTTTTTTTTTTTTAGTAGAGCTCCGGGGTCTTGCTCTTGCACAGGCTGGTCTCGAACTCCTGAGCTTAAACAGTCCGCCCGTCTCAGCCTCCCAGAGTGCTAGGATTATAGGCGTGAACCACCATGCCTGGCCCATCCATTGTACTCTCGATGAACATTTAGATTGTTTTCAGTTTTTTACTACTACATATTGTGGTGTTATGAACCACTTTAATGCTTGTCTTTTACTGAATTCAAAGTCTTTTATAATCTAAAACAATTCTTCCCTCTCTTTTGTTCTACCATTTACTTGTTGAAGAAATTGGGTCATTTTTCCTATAGAAAAATTCTGAAGTTTTTTACAGCACTGTAGTAGCAGCGTTATATTTGTTAATATACAACATTGAGTCAAAATTGTTCTATCACCTCAAAAAATTAATAAGTAGGCCGGGCGCGGTGAGTCACCGCGCCCGGCCTGTAATCCTAACACGCCTGTAATCCTAACACTTTGGGAGGCCGAGGCCTTGGGCGGATTGCTCAAGGTCACGAGTTTGAAACCAGCCTGAGCGAGACCCCGTCTCTACCAAAAAAAATAGAAAGAAATTAATTGACCAACTAAAAATATATATACAAAAAATTAGCCAGGCATGGTGGCGCGTGCCTGTAGTCCCAGCTACTCCGGAGGCTGAGGCAGGAGGATCGCTGAGCCCAGGAGATTGAGGTTGCTGTGAGCCAGGCTGACGCCATGGCACTCACTCTAGCCTGGGCAACAAAGTGAGACTCTGTCTCAAAAAAAAAAAAAAAAAAAAAATTAATAAGTAAATGATTCAAGTAATTTTGAGTGATTTTTTGCCCTTTATAAATCTTTATCTTTCTTTATCTGACTTTTTATCTGTTACAATTTGTTACTTTTATAATAATAATCAACATTTTGGGTTGGGCACGGTGGCTCACACCTATAATCCTAGCACACTGTGAGGCTGAGGGGGGAGGATTACTTGAGCTCAGGAGTTCAGAACTAGCCTGAGAAGAGTGAGACCCTCATCTCTACTAAAAGTAGAAAAAGCTTAGCTGGGCATTGTGGCCTGCACCTGTAGTTCCCGTCACTTGGGAGGTTGAGACAGGAGGATCCCTTGAGCCGAGGAGTTTGAGGTTGCTGTGAGCTGGGCTAATGCCACAGCACTGTAGCCCAGGCAACAGAGGGAGACTCTGTCTCAAAAAAAAAAAAAAAATATATATATATATATATATAAAAGGAAGGAAAAAAAACCATTTTGGCTGGGTGCGGTGGCTCACTCCTGTAATCCTAGCACCCTGGGAGGCCAAGGCCAGAGAATCCCTCGAGTTCAGGAGTTTGAAACCAGCCTGAGCAAGGGCAAGACCCTGTCTTTACTAAAAATAGAAAGAAATTAATTGACCAACTAAAAATATATGTACAAAAAATTAGCCCGGCATGGTGGCACATGCCTGTAGTCCCGGCTACTCAGAAGGCTGAGGCAGTAGGATCACGCCCAGGAGATTGAAGTTGCTGTGAGCTAGGCTGATGCCAGGGCACTCACTCTAGCCTGGGCAACAAAGTGAGACTCTTTCTCAAAAAAAAAAAAAAATTCTGTTACGATTTGTTACTTTTATAATATCAACATTTTAGAAAAAAATTATATTAATAGTATTTTTGATTACTTTTCTTTTATAACTATGTATTATATGTTTTAAGTAAAAGTAAATACTAATGATCTCCTTCATGTATTTCCTTTAATAGGTTTGATGTTAATGTCCTGTCAGTATTTTCCTCTTGCCTAGCAAATCAACATTT
Source organism: Microcebus murinus (assembly GCF_040939455.1). Taxonomy (NCBI): domain Eukaryota; kingdom Metazoa; phylum Chordata; class Mammalia; order Primates; family Cheirogaleidae; genus Microcebus; species Microcebus murinus. Next base: position 48,416,610 of record NC_134111.1, on the reverse strand, counting down.
GTATTTTAGTCCATTAATGGGAAAAATAGCTGATATTGTACATAAGAACTTGGAAACCATACAGGACTTAAGGTAAATTTATTTAGGGGCCTTGTCTTATGGTATAAAAATCCAGGGCTTTAGATGTAGACACAGATTGGCTACGATGTAAGGCTAATTTACTTAACCTCTTGGAAGTTTATTATCATCTACAAGATAGAAGTAGTAATAGTATACTATTGCAGTGTTGCTCTGGGGATTACACATAAGGTACACATAGAGTATAATATAATATCGTTGAACTCTGTGCAGGGTTTGAGATTTGACCTTATTTGCAAGATCTTTCATCTCCTTGGTTAAATTTATTCCTAGGTATTTTATTTTATTTTTTCTAGCTATTATAAATGGGATTGAGTTCTTTATTTGGTTCTCAGCTTGGTCATTGTTGGTGTATAGAGATGCTATTGATTTTTGAACATTGATTTTATTACCTGAGACTTTGCTGAATTCATTTATCAAATCTAGGAGTCTTTTTGGAGGCATCCTTAGGGTTTTCTAGGTATAAGATGTTGTTATTGGCAAACAGATAATTTGATTTTCTCATTTCCAATGTTCAGGCCCTTTATTTCTTTCTCTTGCCTGATTGCTCTGGCTAGGACTTCCAGTTTAGTGTTGAATGGAAGTAGTGAAAGTGGGCATCCATGTCTTATTCCAATTCTTAGGGGGAATGCTTTCAACTTTTCCGCATTTAGAATGATGTTGACCGTGGGTTTGTCATACATGGCTTTTATTATTTTGAGACATATTCTTTCTATGCCAGATTTTTTGAGAGTTTTTATCATGAACGGATGCTGGATTTTATCAAATACTTTTTCTGTATCTATTGAGTTTTTTTTTTCAGCACTTTCAAAATGCCATCCCATTTTCTTCTGGCATATAAGGTTTTTGCAGAGAGGTCTGTTGTTAGTCTGATAGGGTTTCCTTTATAGGTGACTAGACCCTTTTCTTTTACTAATTTAAAAATTCTCTCTTTAACTTCAACTTTAGTCATTCTGATTATAATATGCCATGGTGAAGTCTTTTTTGCAATGCATTGGCCTGAGGATCATTGGAACTTCTGTATCTAAATGTATAACTCTCTTGCTAGTCCTGGGAAGTTTTCATAGATTATTTCCTTAAATAGGATTTCTAAACTTTTGATCTCTCTGTCCCCTTGAGACTATCAATAATTTGTAAGTTCACTTGCTTTATGTTGTCCCAGGTGTCTTAAAGGCTTTGCTCATTTTTTTTTTTTTTTTTTTTTTGACAGTCTTACTCTGTTGCCCAGGCTAGAGTGCCATGGCATCGGCCTAACTCACAGTAACCTCAAACTCTTGGCCTCAGGCGATCCTCCCACCTCGGCCTCCCAGAGTGCTAGGATTACAGGCATGAGCCACCACGCGTGGCCCTGCTTATTTTTTTAAAATTCTTTTTTCCTTATTTTTGTCTGACTGGATTATTTCAAAAGTCCTGCCTTCAAGTTCTGAGATTCTTTCTTTTGCTTGGTCTAGTTTGTTTTTGAAACTTTCAAATATGTTTTGTATTTCCTTCAATGAATTTTTTAGCTCCAGAATTGTTATTTCTTTATTTTGAGTCAGGGTCTTGCCTGGGCTAGGGTGCAGTGTTGTCATCATAGCTCACTGTAACCTAAAACTCCAGAGCTCAGGTGATCCTCCTGCCTCAGTCTCCTGAGTAGCAGGGACTATAGGCGTGCATCACCATACCTGCCTAATTTTTTTTTTTCTTTTTTTGTAGAGATGATGGGGGTCTCACTCTTGCTCAGGTTGATCTTGAACTCCTAGCCTCAAGCAATCCACCTGCCTTGGCCTCTAAAAGTGTTAGTATTACAGTGAGCCACTATGCCTGGCCTATTTCATTTTTTTAGAGATATCTATTTTGTTGATATATTTCTCATTCACAGTGTGAATTGATTTTTTGATTTCTTTGTATTGGTTTTCAGATTTCTCTTGCATGTCATTCAGCTTCTTTAGAATCAATATTTGGAATTCTTTATCTGGCATAATGAGGAATTCTTTTTGATTTGGATCCATTGCTGGACAATTGTTCTGGTCCTTTGGTGGTATCATATTTTCATGCTTTTTCATGTTTCCTGTGTCTTTCTCCTGACATCTGTACATCTGATGTAGTAGTCACTTGTTCTGATTTTTAAAAATTGCTTTTGAAAGGGATGATTTTTTTTTCCCTGAAGATATATATGTTGTTGGTTGAGTAGGATACTTTGGCTTTGATTTGGGGCATCTGCAGTAGTGTGGTCTTTGTATGTTTTCTTAGGCAGTACATAGGGTCAATAGTATCTGTGATTATTTTTGATGGCTTAGGGAATAGTTATTAGCTGAGGCTGTGGAAATTTTGTTGGGGACTTGAATGCTAGTTGAGCCAGTCTTTGGGCCCTAGTGGTAGAAGCAGTGGTCTGAGTATGCCTGATTTTAGGCCCACTTATGTTGACAGTGGTGTTAGTGTGTGCTAGAGGGCCAATTCTTGGGTCTTCAGGTGGCTTGTTTAGAAGCTAGTAGTTGGAGCAGAGGTCTGGGTGAGTCGGCAGGTTCATAGGCCCCTGAGCAGCTGGTGTGATGTGGAAGATGGCAGTAGTGGTGGTGGAGCCACCTACTAGGAACTAAGTAATCTGTGTTGATATTTCTGGTAGCTGCAGTGGATTAGGCAGGCTAGTCTCTAGTCTCACAGATGCCTGTAACAGATCGGTGGATGTTGTCTTAAGTGTGCTTAGGAAAGCTTGGTCTCCTCCTCCCTTCTTAGCTAAGTGGTTGCTGTACCTCTGCCCAAGGGTGAGGCATGGGTTATTGTTAAACTTTTAAAATGGCACTGGCTGTGGGCTTGCAATCAAACAAAGCAGGGCCCATTTCAGTCAAGCATCATGGGCATGAAACTGGGGAGTGTGGTCTGCTTATGTCTCTGTCTCACAAGGGTGTGTTGCAGGGTGGTGGGAATTGTCCTACATGTGTGTAGGAGAGCTTGGCCTTCCCTATCCCTCCTCTGCTGGGTGGGGCTTCAGCTGTGTCAGCCCAAGCTCAGCCTGAGGACAGGGGGCTGCCTGGCTTTAAACTCCCAAAATGGCACATTGGGCCTTTAACCAGAGGGTGTAGGTCCCTTCTCAGGCTGGTTGAGTTGGCAGGAAACTGTGGGGAGTGCACTTTACTTGAGACGTGATCCTATGGCAGCTGGCTGGCTGCAGAATGGTGGGCACCATCTCAGATGCATACTGGAAAGCCTGGTTTCACTGCTTCTACCCAGCTACAACCACATCAATCCAAAATCAGCCCAAGGGCAGGACACAGCACAGTGCCAAACTCTCAAACTGGCACTTTGGATCTACAACTGGAAAGGTTGGGGCCCCACCCAGGCAAGCAGCATGGGGAGGAAACTGGAAAATGCTTTCCATTCACATTTCAGTCTTAGCAGCAGCCTACAAGCAGGGCAGTGGGGACCTTCCCTGGGGTGCATGGGAGCACTGGGCTCCTCTATCCCTCCTTGCAGCTGCGCAATGACTGCTGGTACGCCCATGGTTCCCCATTTTCTAGGCTCTCAGAATGGCACTCAGCTCAAGCTGCTGTAGGCTCAGATGCCTGTGGGATTTTGCATGGATTCCCTTCCTGTATCAATGTCTCTGTTTAATCTCCAAGGAGTTTCCTATGTGAGACTCAAGTCCTGTATGAGTCAGGGGGTTTTCTTGTACCCAAGATAGTAAAAGTTCTTTTTGGGGGCTTCTATCTCACTGTGTCCCTGTGTCCAGGAGCTTTTCCTACCTGTTAGCCAGTGCTTGGCTGGACAACTTACTCTGAACCTTCTCCTTATATACTTTTGGTGCTTCTCGTCACTTCCCTGGTGAATCCTAGTATTCTCTCCTAGATGATCTGTTCAAAATGTGAGAATCTCAGCTGGGTATGGTAGCTCATGCCTATAATCCTAGCACTATGGGAGGCCGAGGTGGGTGGACTGCTCAAGGCCAGGAGTTTGAAACCCGCCTGAGCAAGAGTGAGACCCTGTCTCTACTGAAAAATAGAAAGAAATTAGCTGGACAACTAAAAATATAGAGAAAAAATTAGCCGGGCATGGTGGCACATGCCTGTAGTCCCAGCTACTTTGGGAGGCTGAGGCAGGAGGATTGCTTCAGCCCAGGAGTTTGAAGTTGCTGTGAGCTAGGCTGATGCCACGGCACTCTAGCCCAGGCAACAGAGTGAGACTGTCTTAAAAAAAAGTGAGAATTTCCTTACGCTTCTGGTTCCTCTCCAAGGAGGAGGCGTTCTGACACATGTAAGAACATGGATGATGAACATGGAAGACTTTATGCTAAGTGAAATAAGCTGGACACAAAAGGACAAATATTGTATGATTCCTCTTAATGTGAGGTAAATTCATAGAAATAGAAAGTAGGATTGTCATTGGCAGGGAATGGAGGGAAGTAGGGATAGGGAGTTACTGTTTAATAGATAAGGAGTTTCAGCTTGGGAAGGTGAAAAACTTCTATAGGTGGATGGTGTTGATGGTTGCATAACAATGTGAATGTCCTTAATACCACTGAAGCATACTCTTAAAAATGGTTGAAATGGTAAAATTTTGTTATGTATATTTATCCCCCATCCCAGCCCTGAAAGTAGCCTGTAAAAGTGGTGACAATGAAAATCAACTGTAATTTTTTTAGCTTTTAAAAATCTTATAGACCCCTTTGAGAATCTAATCTTTGGACACTGTTCCACTGCAAACTGCAATTAGAAATAAATACACAATTAAAAAAATAATTTTGGAGGTTTGTGGTTAAACTAAATAGCAATGGTATTTTAATTAATATTAATTAATATTAACAGTACACATTTTACCTGGAAAAGGCAAAATATTGTACAATTGGAAATTTAACAAAAATATTTATTTTATTGAAAAGATTGGAGAAATTCAGAGACGAACAAAAATACCAACAGTCTCACTATCCTAATAGTTGAGATGGTTTTAGATTTGTATTTTTGTCTTTTTTGTAGATTGTTTTCTAATTTTCCCCAAGCATTTGTTTTATTTCTTTTCTGTTTTCATACTTTATTCATTATAGGTACATTCTTGTATTTGTATAGTTCTCTGTTGTATCATGGAAGAATAGTCTTTTGAAAGCATGCACCATAACTTAGTAATTTTGATGTCTTCCATAGTGCCTAGAAAAGTGACTTATGCTCCTTAAGTGTTTATTGAGTTAAGAAATATTAAATGCCATCCCTTGTTCAGTACCTGTCTTGTTGTATATTAATATCAATCTAGCATAAAATGTTAAAAAATATGAAATCATTCAATAGTGAGAAAAATATTGCTAACATTTTATTAGCAAATTATACCTATGCAGAGAAAGGAATAATAAAAACGTCTACTTCTAAAAATTCAAAATGAGACTTTTAATGTTTGATTCATGGGTTATTGGTCCAAAATGATTTCTGAGTAAATTTCACTAGAATATTCTCCGACAATGTTGTTTTAGCTACAGAAAAAGGTACTTTATACAATCAATGCAAAATATTATTTTAGTACTTTTTGTCTCAAAGGGGTGATTGATTGTTAGGAGATCAGAATTCAACTCCCACTAGTATTTAAAAGAAAAATTTTGTGGTATAAAACTCATAATATTTTTATCACTTCCTTTCTATATCTAATCATTTAGTTTCAGAATTGGTCATTATTCTTAGGTGATATAAAAATCTTTGCATCTTTTTTCTTTTTCAGGTCCTTATCTGTCTTGATGGTCAACATATCTTCTTTAATATCACGATATTTTCAAGAACAATTAGTGAACAAAATAGAACTTCTTTTTGACACCACAGATTCTTCTGAGGTCGATATTGCAAGAAGAACAGTACAATTTCTTCAAAATGTTAAATATAGTTATCCTCCACTGTTAGAAAGGTGTAATAAAATATTTTTAAGTAATGCGAACCACCTTGATTTGGATTCCATCAGTGAAATACTTAGTCTATACCAGTTTCTACAGTTTCATAATTTTGAGTTTGTTACAATGGCTAAAAAGAGGCTAATTGAAATGATTCCTCTGTTTGATCACACTGCTAGCTTTGTAAAATTGTTTGTAGCATTGGGACCCATAGCAGGACCTAAAGAAAAGAAACGGTAAGTTCAGTTTAAAATGCTTACTTTGTTTGTTGGGAATATATGGAGCCTTTGAGCTTAGGTCTTCTTGCAGCTCTGGAAGGCACAAAAAATCACCCCATTAGATTGTGGAAGGGAAAATAATCTGTTATGCTCTGCTCTTTGATTTTTTTTCTTCTTATTATAATTTGCATCTCAAACTCTTACTCTATTGCTATATTCTGAAAAGTGTCCAATAAACTTGTGGTGCAGGACCAGCACAGAAAAAGATGAGGGAAAACACCATATAAGTGTTTTTATTCTCCCTTCCTGGACCATGTGACTAGATTTTTACACAGACATAAGACTCCCCTACCCAGCATATTTGTATGGAATATTTAGAATCATAGTTGTTGTAATAATGGACCATTTTATGTTATGTTGTCTTTATCACATTCATCAAAGCATTTATTACGTACTTGATATATGTTTCTATGTCAGGTTTGAGTGAATTTTATCTGGCTCGTTTAAGAATTTCCAGTTTTACCAGATATTGATGTAAATAGAAATATTTGGGTTATAAAGAGCAAATATTAAATTAATAACATAAGTATAGTTAATAGATAAGATTTTTCTCTTCCTAGGCCATGTGACTGGATTTACACACAGATAAAAGCTTCTTCTGTGATTTACACACAGATAAAAGCTTCTCATACACTTATGCTACGTTCTCCCACGTAGCATAAGTGTATGAAATATTTAGAATTATGGTAGTCCTAATAGAGAAATATGATTAGTAGATTCAGTTAAGCAGGAGTTTGAGGAGTTACAAAATAGAGGAATCTACTTTGCATCATTACTCTTTTAGGAAAAACTTTATGGAGAAAGTTTTATTTTTTAGAGTACTTTGAATTATATGAAAAAATTTAAGAGTACATCTTAATATTATATCATGATGGAAATAAGATGATTATTTAAAAAACTTTATTGTAGGCCGGGCGTGGTGGCTCATGCCTAAAATCCTAGCACTCTGGGAGGCTGAGGCAGGTGGATCGCTCAAGATCAGGAGTTGGAGACCAGCCTGAGGAAGAGGGTGGCCCCCGTCTCTACTAAAAATAGAAATTAATTAGCCAATTAAAAATATATATGGAAAAAATTAGCTGGGCATGGTGGTGCATGCCTGTAGTCCCAGCTACTCAGGAGGCTAAGGCAGAAGGATTGCTTGAACCCAGGAGTTTGAGGTGGCTGTGAGCTAGGCTGAGACCACGGCACTCTAGCCTGGGCAACAGAGTGAGACTCTGTCTCAAAGAAAAACTTTATTGTATTTTTTTTGTCACTAAGTACCATTAAAATCTCACATCCTACAGCAGTACAAAAGTTGAATTTAACCGAATCTCTGCCTTCAAGGAATTTATATTCCAGTTGAGAGGGTAGAAATAAATAATTGAAATATGTATATACCATAACATCATAACATAGTTTATGAATAAGCAATACAATTAGTGATATAGTTAGTCAGTGCTGTAGACAGAGGAGAGAAAAATGTCAACTGAGTGGTTGGAGAAAATCTGGAGAGAAGCTGGGTTTGAAACATTTGAAAAGGTTGGTGAAAAGGGTGGTAAGTTATCCAGTATGAATAGACAATTAGTTTATCCTGCTGTCCTCAGATTACATGTTTTAGGCTTGCCTTCTAAATTAGTCTTGATACTTTCATTACTGCACCATTTTGGATAGCTTCAAAATGGACCATCTTTGTTGATTTTCAGTTTATAGTGTTACATCAAGTGCTTATTTTGTAAGATTTCTGATAATATGCAGGTTTATTGACTTCCTGCTTAGTTTTCATTCAATTTTAAAACATTGGGATATTGCTGGAATATCAGTTATTAGTTCCTTAGCTGTCTAGTACTCAGTAACTTCACAGAATCATAGTATTATCATTATAACCTTATTTGAAAATCATTAAAAGATTATCTGTATTTTTCTAACAGTTTAAGATTAGATTATACTGAGGCCTTAATTACTTTGAAGAAAATATATTTTTCTTTGATTCAATAATTTTATATTATCCCCAAATATGTGAGAAGGAGATTGGAATTATATATTGTATTTAATTTTTGTTTATATTATTTCTTTTCAATTTGTTGCCTAAGAAATGTTATTTAAAACAATTTTTCCAACTAATTTTTAATTTTTCAACATAAAAATATTTTTCTTTGCTTTTAGACTTAAATCAACTATGTTATTGATGTCAGAGGAGTTGACCAGCCAGCAAGCCCTGGCAGTGTTGGGAGCAATGGAAGAGATGGAAAGCAGAAATTCACATCTGATTAAAAAGTAGTTTTTTCTGAAATTTATGGTGTTAACTTTAGTTGTCATTCACAAATAGACTATTTTTCTGAGGAAAAAATTTTTTAAATTTAATCTAGCTGTTGTTTTGAAGAAATAATGAATTAACACTTAAGGAATTATTTATGTTCTAGTTTTTTTCCCAAAATAGAGATGACAAAATTGTTTATTGCATCTTTCATTTCATTTGGTGCTATTTTTATACTCAAGCAAAGCATCATAGTCTAGTAAAGTGGAGAGCTTAAAGAAAGGACCTTACTTTTCAAAAGGAAAGTTTCAGTAGAAACTTTAATATCCATATGAACTTTAATTGTCTCACAACACAATGGTACTTTGAAACCTTACTGCCATATATTGGCTTTTTTGATAACTTGAGATTTGAAAAGAAAAATATATAATTATATTTTTATATATATATGCTTAATTATATATGTTTTATTTTCTATAATCTATTGTATTTTCCTTTATTTTAATATTTCTTCTGCCCCATTTCCTCTAGCTTACCACCCCTTAGCATTCCTTGTTGCTTTTAAGCATCTCCATTTCAGAGCCAGTGGATATAAGGAAGAAGATTAAATCAGTTTTGCTAATTGTTAGTAACTCTTGGTAAAGATTTTGTTATGGGGAGGATGAGTAACTCATGGCTGTTCTGTGAGGATTTGTTTTATTGAGTGAGGAAGTAAAACTGTGCTCTCTTCTTACTATTGATAATTGAATATTATTTCATTCACACTTCATTGATCACTCTTCATTCTGTATTAATTATTTATATTTCTAGCACCATCGTGAAAGATTTCTTCAAGAATAGAAAATCTTGTCTCATTCATTACTGTTTCTTTAGCGTAGAGCAGAATATCTGACATAAAAGCAACACAGTAAATGTTTAAATAAGTAAATGAATGAACTGGTTATATGTTCTGTCACTCTTTTTAGAATTGCTTCAGTTCTACATAAACATTTGGATACCTATAAACCAATAGAGTTATTGAAAATAACTCAAGCCTTGAATTTTCTACATTTTCAAAGTAAGGAGCTTTTTGTGAAACTCAGAGAATTACTGCTTAGGTAAGATTAAAATATAAGTGTTTAGTGTTTCATTTTATAATCTAGCTACAATATTATTTTGTTTAGTTATGTACAAAGTTGCTGGAACTTTTAGAGGCATAATTGGACAGTTTATTGTTAAAAATGTTGAGACACTTATCATTATGGAAACATGCTCATTCTGCCAATGCCCTTGTTTGGTATAAAATGAGGCCACAAAGGTAATTGAGTTCCCTAGGAGAGAAATGGCAGTAAACTGGTGAATAGCCAAGCCATTCTCCTTACCTGCAGGAATAGAATAACAGAAGGTTGAGTCCCCAAAGAAGGCAAAACTCTATTTTTTTTTGAGACAGAGTCTCACTTTGTTGCCCAGGCTAGAGTGAGTGCTGTGGCATCAGCCTAGTTCACAGCAACCTTAATCTCCTGGGCTCAAGCAATCCTATTGCCTCAGCCTCCTGAGTAGCTAGAACTACAGGCATGTGCCACCATGCCTGGGTAATTTTTTTTTTTATTATTCCTGTCCTTATTAGCACCTGACTCATTACTACTCTTCCTTAAGCTTGCACCAATTTTATTTTATTTATTTATTTATTTTGAGACAGAGTCTCGCTTTGTTGCCCAGGCTAGAATGAGTGCTGTGATGTCAGCCTAGCTCACAGCAACCTCAAACTCCTAGGCTCAAGCAATCCTGCTGCCTCAGCCTCCCGAGTAGCTGGGACTACAGGCATGCACCACCATGCCTGGCTAATTTTTTCTATATACATTAGTTGGCCAATTAATTTCTTTCTATTTATAGTAGAGACGGGGTCTCGCTCTTGCTCAGGCTGGTTTTGAACTCCTGACCTCGAGCAATCCGCCTGCCTCGGCCTCCCAGAGTGCTAGGATTACAGTGAGCCACCGCGCCCCCTGGGTAATTTTTTGTATATATAGTTTTAGTTGGCCAATTAATTTCTTTCTATTTATAGTAGAGACGGGTCTCCCTCTTGCTCAGGCTGGTTTCGAACTCTTGACCTCGAGCAATCCTTCTGCCTCGGCCTCCCAGAGTGCTAGGATTACAGACGTGAGCCACCATGCCAGGCCGCAAAACTCTATTTGGGAGCACTCCTTCAGCTTGCTTACTTGCTCGTTTAAAGGTTTATTAAATTTTTAAATTTGAAATTTTAAAATTAAGATATATAATGGTAATGTTAGTGAAAAAGTGTTTTCATATAGATTTTTCTCTTTATAATTTAAAAGTACCTTGTTTTCTATGGATATAGCATTTATATTTCAGGTTTAAAGCTACTGATTTTTCATTGACTTTCATTAGGCTAACATGAGATTTTCTGTTGACAGTTTTTATTTTAAGCATCAGAACAATGGGCCCAGTTCAGTGGCTCATGCCATGTTAGAGACCAGCCTGAGCAACATAGCAAGACCCCATCTTTACAAAAAATATGAAAAATTACCTGAGCATGGTGGTGGGTACTATAGTCCCAGCTACTTGGGACCAATAAATCAGAATAGCTTAAATGAAGTTCAAACAAATTGATCTTTTTCCCCTCCATTTTTCACTACTAGGTTGGTTGGTTTTTTTTGGTTTTTTGTTTTTTTGAGACAGTCTCGCTTTGCCCAGGCTCTTGCCCAGGCTAGAGTGAGTGCCGTGGTGTCAGCCTACCTCATAGCAATCTCAAACTCCTGGGCTCAAGCGATCCTACTGCCTCAGCCTCCCGAGTGGCTAGGACTACAGCCATGCACTACCATGCCTGGCTAATTTTTTCTATATATATATGTTAGTTGGCCAATTAATTTCTTTCTATTTTTAGTAGAGATGGGGTCTAGTGCTTGCTCAGGCTGGTTTCAAACTCCTGACCTCGAGCAATGTGCCCATCTCGGCCTCCCAGAGTGCTAGGATTACAGGTGTGAGCCACCGTACCCGGCCAAGTTTGGTTTCTTAATGTGATTTTTGAAAGACCAGGCATGGGACTCTGCCATAATCAAAAGATTGACATGTAGTTAAAAATGATTTTTGGCCGGGCGCTGTGGCTCACGCCTGTAATCCTAGCTCTTGGGAGGCCGAGGCGGGCGGATTGCTCAAGGTCAGGAGTTCAAAACCAGCCTGAGCAAGAGCGAGACCCCGTCTCTACTATAAATAGAAAGAAATTAATTGGCCAACTGATATATATATAAAAAATTAGCCGGGCATGGTGGCGCATGCCTGTAGTCCCAGCTACCCGGGAGGCTGAGGCAGAAGGATCACTCGAGCCCAGGAGTGTGAGGTTGCTGTGAGCTAGGCTGACGCCACGGCACTCACTCTAGCCTGGGCAACAAAGCGAGACTCTGTCTCAAAAAAAAAAAAAAAAAAAAAAAAAAAAAAATGATTTTTATCATAATAAAGTGATATGCCATTATGGTTAAGAAGAATTTACGCTAGGGAATAAGTGACTTTTTTTTTTTTTTTTTTTTGAGATAGTTTCTCTGTGTTTCTTGGGCTAGAGTGCAATGGTGTCATCATAGCTCCCTGCAACCTCCGACTCCTGGGCTCAAGTGATCTTCTGCCTCAGACTCCCAAGTAGCTGGGACAACAGGCAGACAACACCACACCTTGCTAATTTTGGGTTTTTTTTTGTAGAGATGGGGTCTCCCTCTTGCTCAGGCTGGTCTCAAACTCCTGACTTTAAGCAGTCCTTCTGCCTCACCCTCCCAAAGTGCTAGGATTACAGCACCGGCCTGGCCTTTCTTTATTTTTTAACAATTGCAGTCTTGGTGGTGGGACTCTTACCATGGGGATTTGGCAAAGAAGTAGAGAATGGGGTCAATTGTATGTCAGTGTTATGTCCTGTGGTTTTCTTGTTTGTTTGTTTTTGTTTAGTTGGATTTCTATGTACCAGAAATAAGAAGGGAACCAATATTATTGAGTGATCACTATATGCCAGGGCCTATATGAGGTCATATTGATTTCTGCCATATCATTATCAGAAATTGAGCCCAAGTTCTTTCCCAGGAACAGCACTGGAAACATTGTTCTGACACAGACCTTTTGTTTGCCAGAGACTCTGGCTCTATTTTTGCATAAAAAAAAATTTAAAATGTGCTTCAGAACATCTTAGGCTTCCATTAATAATCCTTTATAGATCTGTTGTCTTTGAATTTACCTAACTCTTCTTAAATTAACTTGTATCTTAGGCCTACCTTACCTAACCTATTAATTCTAGTAATAATAATATATATTCACATTTTAATACATATATATTTTGATTTTATTGCTAATGTGTTAATTTTGTTCTTTTGATTTTTTCCCCTTTGTTTATAGTTATTTGAAAATTAGTGTTATACCAAGTGAGATTTCCATTCTGGTCCGTGCTGTTTCTATGATTCCTTCTCCTCATCTGGATGAAGTGGGGATATCTCGAATTGAAGCAGTTTTACCACAGTGTGACCTAAATGACCTGAATGGTTTTGCCACATCTGTTTTAAGATGGATTCACTATGGTCACCTGCATTTGGATATTATTACTGGGAAACAACTGAAACTACTTCAAAAATTAGATCATTATGGTCATCAGAGACTACAACAAAGCAATAATTTGGATCTATTATGGGAGGAACTTAAATCTTTCAAAGGAGAATGGCTTCCTGAGTCACTTCTTGAAGAAACAATTATTACTATACAGCGTTTGATGGAAGAAATTAATTACAAAAATGTTGCAGGGATTGCATCTTTTATTTCAAGAACTAACTATCTCAGTACTTTGCTACTTGATAGGATAGCCTCAGTGGTTATTCAGCAGATTGAAAAGGTGAACTTTAAATGTTACATGTTAGTTTTATATAGTTGTCAACTTCTAGAAGCATTTTTTTTTTTTTTTTTTTTGAGACAGAGTCTAACTGTTGCCCGGGCTAAAGTGCCATGGCGTTAGCCTAGCTCACAGCAACCTCAAACTCCTGGGCTTAAAGTGATCCTTCTGCCTCAGTGTCCCAAGTAGCTGGGACTACAGGCATGTGCCACCATGCCTGACTAAGTTTTTCTACATATTTTTAGTTGGCTAATTAATTTCTTTCTATTTTTAGTAGAGATAGGGGTCTTACCCTTGTTCAGGGTGGTCTCGAACTCCTGACCTCAAGCGATCCTCCTGCCTGGGCCTCCCAGAGAACTAGGATTGCAGGTGTGAGCCACTGTGCCTGTCCTAGAAGCATAATTTTTTATCATAAGCAGTTTGAGAACATGGATTAGAATTTGAAGTTTAAAAATTAAACTCTGGCTTCTGCTCTTCCTCTAGCATTGTAGATTTGGGGAGATCAGCTATCATCCTTTGGTTCATTGTAATATCATTAAGATCAGTAATCAGAATTCTTTGAGGATACTAATTGCATTAGGATAGTGGAATATGAATGATTTTTGCTTTTTCTTTTGAGACAAGAGTCTTGCTCTGTTGCCTAAGCTAAAGTGCAGTGGTATTATCATAGCTCACTGCAACCTCAAACCCTTAGGCTCTAGCAATTCTCCTGCCTGAGTCTCCTAAGTAGCTGGGGCTACAGGTGCATTCCACCATGGCTGGTTAATTTTTCCATTTTTTTGTAGAGATGGTACCTTGGGTCTCACTCTAGTTCTTGCTCAGGCTGGTCTTGAACTTCTGGCCTTAAGTAGTCCTCCCACTTGGTTTCACCGAAGGCTAGGATTTCAGGCATGAGCTACCATGCCTGACCATCTTTTTAAAATTTTGTATAATGCTTTGGTATTACTTTTACTATTTAAAAACAGTTACATTCAAAGGTGCAGGATAAACATGAAAGCTGAGAAAAATTATAAGGTGTCCACTGACATCATTATTCTTAAATTGTCAGGGTATCTTCTTACAGATTTATTTCTGGGACTTGTAAAATGCTGCTTTATGAATTATGTGAGAAGCAACTCATTTACAAAATGACTATTGTAGATATATCAGGGTATAGCGTTTATTTAGAAGACATTATTTCTCACAAATGAAAATAAAAGTCTATCTTATTTGCTTAGCATAGTGCCTGGTATTGAATAAGTGGGTGAATGATGAAATAAGTCAATGAGGCCAGGTGCGGTGGCTCATGTCTGTAATCCTAGTACTCTGGGAGGCCAAGGTGGGAGGATCACTCAAGGTCAGGAGTTCTAAACCAGCCTGAACAAGAGCAAGACCCCGTCTCTACTATAAATAGAAAGAAATTAATTGGCCAACTAAAAAAATATATATAGAAAAAATTAGCAGGGTATGGTGGCACATGCCTGTAGTCCCAGCTACTTGGGAGGCTGAGGCAGTAGGATCGCCTGAGCCCAGGAATTTGAGGTTGCTGTGAGCGAGGCTGATGCCATGGCACTCTAGCCTGGGCCACAGAGTGGGACTCTGTCTCAAAAAAAAAAAAAAAGTGAATGAAAGAAAGAAAAATAAATCCTCATGATTATATATAAACTTCATTAATTACATTATATTATTTTATAAAATGTATCGGTAGCATGGAAATTATTGATACTGTTTCCTAATCATTTTAATGATTAATAAATTCTAGAAGAGGATATTGCACCTAAAAAATAAATTTGTAGATTTTCTAGCTTATTATTTTCTGCATTAATACTTTTAGAGTTCTAATAATTAGTGGTAGGGTTAAATTAACTATAGCAGGGTAGAAAAAATAATAAGCAGAGATACACTTATTATTTAATGATAAGCATGTTAGAAAAAGACTTCACCTAAAATAATAATTAGGTTAAAATTTCATTTTGCTTTGCTGAAGTCTAAATTATAATTTTTTTCTCTTTATACAGATCCATCCTTTTGTAATCCTTGCTATTATTTTTCCGTTCAGCATCTTGAACTATGATCCACCTCAAAGGGATGAATTTTTTGCAACTTGTATGCGACACCTTAATTCTAACTTAGGTAGGTATATTATTAGGTAATGCATTGAATGAGTAAGTCAGAGGATACCTGCTGCTTCTGAGCTACCCTCATTTAAAAGGGTAAACATAATGACCATGAATTCTACCTAAAAAAGTTTTGTGTCTGTTTTCAAAACTTCTCTATTATGAAAAATGTTAAACTTTGTATAAAAAATGGAAAGAAGGCCGGGCGCTGTGGCTCACGCCTGTAATCCTAGCTCTTGGGAGGCCGAGGCGGGCGGATTGCTCAAGGTCAGGAGTTCAAAACCAGCCTGAGCAAGAGCGAGACCCTGTCTCTACTATAAACAGAAAGAAATTAATTGGCCAATTGATATATATATATATATAAAAAAAAAATTAGCCTGGCATAGTGGCACATGCCTGTAGTCCCAGCTACTCGGGAGGCTGAGGCAGAAGGATCACTCGAGCCCAGGAGTTTGAGGTTGCTGTGAGCTAGGCTGACGCCACGGCACTCACTCTAGCCTGGACAACAAAGTGAGACTCTGTCTCAAAAAAAAAAAAAAAAAAGGAAAGAATTGAATAAGAAACATATATATATTTGCTGTGTAGATTCACTGATGTTAACATTTTATTACATTTGCCTTATCCTTTTGTCTTTCTTGCTCTTTTTTTCTGTGCCATTTCAAAAAGCTGTTGGCATTGTGACCTTTCACCCCCACTTATTTTAGCATGCATCTCCTAAAAATAATGACATTCTTCTATATCACTACAATATTGTTAGCATACCTAAGAAACTTAATAATAATCCCTTAATATCTAATGTGTCATCTAGCTTGAATAATGATTAATACTTACCATATTTGTCAGTACGTGTGTGTGCAAGCACATGTGTGTATATGATGAACCTTCCAGTTTTCATCTCTATATACTTCAGGTTATAAGGACATTCTCCTATGTAACCAGAACATCAGGATAATACCCAAGAAAATGAACAAGTACCATCCACGACCTAGTCCATAATCAGATTTTCCCAGTTGTCACCAAATTGTCATTTATATAACATTTTTTAAACAACCAACATTGAGTTGCTTGTTTATCATTTTATCCATCTTTTTTTGCTTCATGCTTATTTTTTATAAAAGAGATTGGCCATTTTTTGTAAGTAGTACCACATTCTGGTTGTATTTCCAGTAAACTAGAAGTTACATATAGATGCTTAATTAAGTTTAATTAAGTTCATTAAACATTTTCAGCAAAAATACCTTGTGTGTGGTGCTGTGTGTACCTTATATTTAGATCACATCTGGAGGCACATAATATGTGATTATTTCTATTGATTTTAATAGTCTATTTTTAAAAAGTAAATGAATGTTTCATAAGGGACTTAATAGATATTTTTGAATTGTTTGAAGGGTGGCTGCTCTGGTACTGATTATTTTTTATCTCTTAAAAAGTATTTAGTGCACTTGGATGTCGAATGTGGATAATGTCGAGTGGATATGAGAAAAAAGCAAGCGAGTGCAAAGGGTTAAATAGTATTTCAGAACTAGAAAAAAGTAGACTAGAAACAGTCCTTCCTACTGTTCGTCTTAGCAGAAGCAGTATGTGAAGATAGCAGAGGCAGGAAATTACTTTTCCCATTTCTTTTTCATTCTTTATTTTGGTTCCTGAATTGTATTTGGTATAGTTTTTCCTTCAAGTAGCATAGCTTTATGGGACTTTTCTTCTCAGACTCACAATGCTTACTTGTCAGTATGATATGGAAGTTTTAGAATTGAAATATCTGGCCCAGTAGTTGCTGCCTTTTCAGTTAACATTCACCATGTGCTTATTGTCAGGTATTCTTCTAGGCACTGGAGATACAAGAAAAAAGTAAAAACCGATAAACTATCATCATTGAGTTTACTTTCTGATGGGGGGAGACTGGTGTAAACAGTAAGCAAATCTCTAAGGTCAAATGGTGATAAGTACTCTCAAGAATGGTAGAGCAGATAAGTATGTAGGATGGTGCATGGTGGGGTGGGATGGAGTGCTATTTTGGATAAGGGATTTAGGGACTACCTCTCTGAGAAGATGCCATTTAACCATGGACTAAATGAAGTGAGGGATTGACCTATGGCAATAGAGAGGGTTGAGAGTCATAGAATGAAAGAAAGGTGAGGTGAGAACATGTTTGGTTTCTTCCAGAAATAGTGGATTCAGTGTGGCAGGAATGGTGTGAGGGAGATTTAGTAGGAGCTGAGCTTGGAGAAATAGCCAGAGACTAGTTTATTCAGAACTTGTTGCTATGCCTACCAAGTAAGTTACCCAGTCATCTACCAAGATACTTACTGAGAGCTTCCACATCTAGCATAAGATGTTAGGCTCTACATTAGGGTTTGTTTATATAGATCTCTGGTTAAGCTGTTGTGAAACCAGTATATATATTAATTGTATCAGTATCATGCTTTGCTACCTTTTTGTGGGATCTGTAGGCCAGACAGTATCTAACCATGTCTGATACTACTGTGTCACAGCCCACAAAATGGGGCTGTGATATATATGGGTATATACGTGTATGGATGTATGCATGTGTGGCATCCATTAGACCTGTTTTAGTAACACAACTATAGGTAGGAAGATGAGACTGAGACCTAGAGTATGTTCTCCTGGTTGTTCAGTCATGTGTCAACAATCAAAAGGAAATGAAAGTACATCTCTACTCATTCTACAAATAGAAGCTTAGAAAGTATTTTTTTATTTTTTGTTTGTTTTTTACTGAAGGTCTAAGAGAAGAAAGATTGAGAAGTATAGCTTTGATTTTTTAAGACTTAGAGAATTAGAAAAGATTCTCTAAGAAAAATTTTTAGAGACCTTTATAAGTAAAAATTTAATAACTACTAGAGTAATAATTTTCTTTGTTTTGAATAAAGATTATTTATTTATTTTTTTTTGAGACAGAGTCTCACTTTGTTGCCCAGGCTAGAGTGAGTGCCGTGGTGTCAGCCTAGCTGACCTTGAGCAATCCACCCGCCTTGGCCTCCCAGAGTGCTAGGATTACAGGCGTGAGCCACCGTGCCTGGCCTAAAGATTAATTTTGACATTAGTTTTGCTGGTAGAAATCATCACTATTAATTTCATTTATGTCTTGGTCTTGCTTCATTAAATAAACTCACCAAAAAATACAAAAGGAGAGATATGATATTGTCTTTTCTGCCCTTTGTAAGCATATTGATGCCAACAGGGCATTTTAGGTGACCCCTACCCCCATATCAGACATGTCTCTTGGATGAGGCAAATCAAGTAAATAAGCTCAAGCCTTATACTCTGGGACACTGCCATGCTGCTGGGTGACAGGTAAGGGAGGAGGTGCTAGGCAAGACCTGAGCTTCAAACGTGTGTGTGTGTGAGATCCCCAGAGAGCAGCATGGTATAGTGGTCTAGGCTCCAGAGTTGGACTTTCTGGATTAAAGCCTACCTTTCACTTGATAACTCTGTTTTTCAGGCAAGTCATTTAACTTCTCTTTGTTTTCTTACAATCAATTATAAAGCAGGGATAATTGTTCCTACTGTGTATGGAAATAAGGTTATAACAGTATAGGTCAGTTTTATCTAGGCTGCCTTTGTATCATTTTTTAAAAACGTGGCTTTACAATCTTAATTTTCTTTTAGGTGTATTGGATCCTCTAATGTTAGTGTTTCTTGGTTTCTCTTTTGCCACACTTGAATATTTTCCAGAAGATCTGTTAAAGGCAATTTTTAACATCAAATTCTTAGCCAGATTGGATTCTCAACTTGAAAGTACGTATCTACCTTTTAATCTATTAAATTCTCACTTGTACTTTATATCCAAGACCTCAGCTCTGCCTATACTGAAGCATTTAAATGTTAATAATTTTTTTCTGTTTATAAAAGTATTCATGCTTATTGTTGAAAATTTGGAAAACACACAAAAGTATAAAATAGAAAATAAAGAATTACCCCATAATCTTACCACTGAGTGAAACTACCACTTTTAAAGTACTAGAGTATTTCTTTTTGGTCTTTTTCCTGCTCTCCAGCGTATGTCTATATATTTTAAAATAAAATTTGGATTATTTGTATATTCACTTTTTTTGTGTGTGTGTGTGAGTCAGAGTCTCACTCTCTTGCCTGGGCTAGAGTGCTGTGACGTCAGCCTAGCTCACAGCAACCTCAAACTCCTGGGCTTAAGTGATCCTGCTGCCTCAGCCTCCCGAGTAGCTGGGACTACAGGCACGTGCCACCATGCCCAGCTAATTTTTCCTATGTATATTCACTTTTATATGCTGCCTTTTTCTAACTATATTTTGAGTAATTTCCCATGTCATTAAATATTTTTTGATGTCATGATTTTTTATTGGCTACATAATATACCGTTATATGGATATAATAAAATTCAGTTGTTATAGATTGTTTCCAGTTCCTCATTATTATAAATAATGAATTGTTACACATGAATCATTGTTTCCTTAGCATAAATTCTTAAGTGTGGAATATTAGGTCAATGAAAAACTTTTATAGTATTTTTTAAATGTAGTTTTAACATTCACTAGTGAAAATAACATAGGAATTGGTTCTAATCATGCCATTGAATGTAATAATTTAAAAATATAAAGCATTTATGTGCAAATGAAGTGATTTGATAGTATGAAAGTAAACATCTACCAATAAATGAATGTAAAAAAATGGGTTGTCTTTGTTAGGTCTAAGCTGTCAAAACCATTATTTTATTAATTTCAGTTTTACCTTCATCTCTAAATACGAGGGCCCAGTTTCGTCTTATGGAGTTAAATAGAGCAGTCTGTTTGGAATGCCCAGAGTTTCAGATTCCGTGGTTTCATGACCGCTTCTGTCAACAATATAATAAAGGTTTGAATTTTCTTTTGATCAGATATCAAAGTTTAATTCTGAAGTAAATATTAAATAGTACATTATTATTCTTGTTAAACCTAAACATAACACCAGAGTTCCCAAGGGTGCCATGGCCTGTTTAATTTTTTAAGTGAGATTTTTATTGTAACAATTTCTTAATATTTGAGACATGAAACGTCTTCTGGTTGAGAGCAAAGAACTTGTCCTATATTGGATTTGGTGTCATTACATATGGTATTACATTGAAGCTCTTATTGGATATATTAATCTTTATTTTTCAGTTTGTAGAATTGGGATAATTTTCATTCAAACACCGATTAACTTAAGTGTACTAATTATTTTTATTTTTATAAAGATATTGGCAGCATGAATGGAGCACAACAGCAGATTTATAAAATGTTAGCAGAGGTACTAGGAGGAATCAATTGTGTAAAAGCCTCGGTTCTTACACCTTATTACTACACAATAGGTAAGTTATCAGTAGGTCATTAGCTACTTTCAGAAAACCAAAATAATTTGAATAGAATAATTTTATCAGTTGGAATTTAAAAAATAAGTTAAAAAAAATTTTTTTTCAAGTTATTATCAAGACAAAAGTAGAAAGAATAATACAATGAATCCTCAAGTTCCCAAGTTCCTATGATTCAGGTTTGATTAACTATGAGCATTTTGCTGTTCTTAAAAAAAAAAAATGGTCAGTCTTTTACCAATTCTATGTAAAACCCAAATTCAGATTCACTGAACATTTCTGGATCTTCAAAAAATTCTGTCCTCGGCCAGGCGCGGTGGCTCACACCTGTAATCCTAACACTCTGGGAGGCCGAGGCGAGAGGATCGCTCAAGGTCAGGAGTTTGAAACCAGCCTGAGCAAGAGTGAGACTCCGTCACAACTAAAAAATAGAAAGAAATTAATTGGCCAGCTAAAAATATATATATATAAAAATTAGCCGGCATGGTGGTGCGTACCTGTAGTCCTAGCTACTCAGGAGGCTGAGGCAGGAGGATCACCTGAGCCCAGGAGTTTGAGGTTGCTATGAGGGAGGCTGACGCCATAACACTCTAGCCCGGGCCACAGAGTGAGACTCTGCCTCAAAAAAAAAAAAAAAAAAAAAAAAAGATTCTGTCCTTTCTAAGGTAAGGGAAATTACTTCTCTCTATTCCCTTGTTTTAACTTCATCTCAAAAACTAAGTTTGATTATCAGCCTGGTTGAAGATTTCCAGAGGTATTGTGCTTGATGCTTACCTGATCAGTCTTGTTTTTCAGGTGGTCTAGTGTAGAAGGCATTCTGACTTAATTGTGAATGACACAAAGCTAGTGGATTAGCTTATGTTGATGGCAATATAAATTTTAAAAAGATATTGCTAAATCCAAGTGCTGGGCTTAAATGAAAAAGATAAAAGTTTAAGAGAATTAACATGAACTTTCTAAATTTAGGTTTAAAAAACATCTGCATACATACATACAGGATGTATATGTATGTATGTAGATGTATATTTTTATTTGTGTATCTGTGTCACATTTTGGTAATTCTCCTGATATTTCAAACTTCATTATTGTTGTTGTTATTATTATTATTATTGAGATAGGGTCCCACTCTATTGTCTGGGCTATAGTGCAGTGGCATCATCATTGCTCACTGCAACCTCAAATTCCTGAGCTCAAGCGATCCTCCTGCCTCAGCCTCCTGAGTATCTGGGACTACAGGCACATAGCACCTCACCTGGCTAATTTTTTCTATTTTTAGTAGAGACCGGTCTCACTCTTGCTCAGGCTGGTCTTGAACTTCTGAGCCCAAGTGATCCTTCTGCCTCAGCCTCCCAGAGTGCTAGGATTATAGACACGAACTGCTGAGTCTGGCCAGATTGTAGCAGTCTGTGACTTTATATGTTGTGAATATTTTTTTGTGCCAACAGATACACAGCATCTTTTTTAGTGACTGCATATTTAATTTAATGAGTATGCTATGCTATGATTTAGTTAATCTGTAAGATTTTTGCTCGTATATACATCTGTCAAAGAATGTTGCTATTGCATTTAACAACAATAATGGATATACTTACATATTGCTTATTATGTGTTAGACACTGATTAAGGGCTCTCTCTCTCTCTCTCTCTTCATATATATATATGGCAAACTTATTTTTTATATCCCTAAATTATTCTGTTTTACAGATGTGGGAACTGAGGCCCAGAAACATCATCATTATTATTATTATATTACTATTTTTTTAGAGATGAGGTTTCACTCTGTCACCCAGGTTGGAGTGCAGTGGTACAGTCAACTCACTATAACCTCACACTCCTGTGCTTAAGGCTGCCTCAGCTTCCCAGGTAACTGGGACAAAAGGTGCATGCCACCACACTCGGCTAATATTTCTTATTTTTTGTAGAGATGGGGTCTTGCTATGTTCTCCAGGCTGGGCTTGAATTCCTGGCCTCAAGCAGTCCTCCTGCCTTGGCCTCCCAAAACATCTGGATAACAGGTGTGAGCCACCAAGCCTGGCCAAAGACACTATTGATTGCCCAAGGTTATATATACCTGCCAAATAACAGAGGCAGGATTTGACCTAGGCATTCTAGCTCCAGAATTTATTCTTAATAAGAGCACTAAATAGTTTATATTTCATAATTATCTTGAAGATTGTTCAGTTCTCCAATTTCTCTTATGTGTAAAAAGTAGATAATTAGTATTTCCTCTTTTCCAGTCATTCTTTCTTTTTTCTGGTTTAAATACTTTTAGGGTTATTTTTATTATGGAAAAATTGCAAGCATATACAAAAGTAGAATAATATAATGAACCCTAATCCAGTCAACAGTTACCAACATCCACTCACCAGAGTTGCACCTGATTCTTTTTCAAGCAAATCACAGATAATATGTCATTTCAGGATGTATATGTAAAAGATAAGGGTGACTTTAGAAGTATAACAACAGTACCATCATTATCACACCTATAGTCATTAACAATATTTTTTTTTTGAGACAGAGTCTCGCTTGTTGCCCAGGCTAGAGTGAGTGCCGTGGTGTCAGCCTAGCTCACAGCAATCTCAAACTCCTGGGCTCAAGCAATCCTTCTGCCTCAGCCTCCCGAGTAGCTGGGACTACAGGCATGTGCCACCATGCCCGGCTAATTTTATATATATATTAGTTGGCCAATTAATTTCTTTCTATTTATAGTAGAGACGGGGTCTTGCTCTTGCTCAGGCTGGTTTCGAACTCCTGACCTTGAGCAATCCGCCCGCCTCAGCCTCCCAGAGTGCTAGGATTACAGGCGTGAGCCACCGTGTCCGGCTCAATATTTTTTTTTATTAAGGCAAGCATGAGGTGAAATTTATTGAGGCGAGAAAGATAGGATTATAATAGGATTACAGGGCACGAGCAAGATGTAGGTTTACAGAGCAAGATACACACTCCACAGATGACAACTGGACCCCTTGCCACAGTATGAAAAAAGAGAGAGAGCAATAATATCTTATTATCACATAGCTTTTATGTTCCAATTGTCTTATATTTTATTTTATAGTGTATTTGTTCAAATTGGGAGCCGAAAATTGCATTTGGTTAATTTGTCTTTTTAAGTTCTACCTTGTACCTTTCTCCCTTTTTTTTCATGTACAATTTAATTAAGAATTTTTTTTTTTCACTTTCTAGACTTTTTTTATTACAACCCTGTGGCATCATTTAACATGCTCCTATTTCCCCTGTATTTCCTATAAACCAGTAATTATATCTAGAGGCTTAAATTAGATTTTAGGTTAGTTATTTTTGTTTTATATTTTTGCTAGGCTACTTGATAGGTGATGTGTACTTATTGCATCATATCAGGAGGCACACAGTGCTGATTGTCTTTTATTATATTAAGATTCATCAGTGGGTTTGTATGTTGTCAGCCGATTCATTCATTCATCCCTCCCTCCTCAGCTTTTCACCTACTGATTATAGCAGCTATTAATCATCACTCATTGCCTAACTCCATTATTGATTAGGGGTGGCAAAGTAGCGATATTCTACACCTATCATTCCTTCTATATTTTTTAGCTGAAATTTGTCTAAAAACAACTTTCCTATATCATTTATTCAGTTATTCTTATGTACAGTTCATATAGGAAAGACAGGATAAATACTTGAATTGTTTTGTCCTTACTAGTTTTCAAATGAGTTGGTTTATCTTTCTCTAAATATGACCAAGAGACTTGAGGAGATTAAAATAAAACCTTTTAATGTGATTTGGCCTAGCACAGTGCTAAATGTAGTCCTGTGCTTAATATAGTTTAGTAATTCTTGCCGGTTGATTTTTATTGATTGATTCCAAAGAGAGGTACCATTGGACCAGATCTTATAAAGTAAGTTGGATAATTAGGGAGGTTCATCATTCTTTTCATGTGTGTGTGTTTACATATATATGTATAAATATATTTAAAATATATCTTAAACTTTTCCTATAAAAATTTACCTAATTCAAGCCAGGCACGGTGGCTCACGCCTGTAATCCTAGCTCTCTGGGAGGCTGAGGCGGGTGGATTGCTCAAGGTCAGGAGTTCGAAACCAGCCTGAGCAAGAGCGAGACCCCGTCTCTACTATAAATAGAAAGAAATTATTTGGCCAACTAAGATATATATAGAAAAAATTAGCCGGGCGTGGTGGCACATGCCTGTAGTCCCAGCTACGCAGGAGGCTGAGGCAGGAGGATTGCTTGAGCCCAGGAGTTTGAGGTTGCTGTGAGCTAGGCTGATGCCACGGCACTCACTCTAGCCTGGGCAACAGAGTGAGACTCTGTCTCAAAAAAAAAAAAAAAAATTTACCTAATTCATACTGCTAATTTCTATACTTCATTAAGATTTTGAGTGTATCTTGGATAAAAGGAAAAAACCTCTTCCTTATGGAAACCATAATATAACTTGGGGACAACTACCAGAAATGCACTGGAAATCAAATACTCAAATAGTTGGATCAAGACTGCCACCAGGAGCTGAAAGGTATTTGTGTTTTAGTTTTAGATTTTATCTGAATATTAAATTTGGCATAATGTAATGAACTTAGTTATGAAGAATTGAATGTAGCAGAATTTGTTCCTCATATATCTCATGTGTTCTACCTCTTTACTTTCGCTTTTCCTGCCCTTTATGCCTTAATGTCCTTTCTTCTCTTGTCCAAAGCCTAGCAATCTCCCCAACTAAAGTGCTAACCTAATTGTCCTCAACTGGAAGTAAAATATTATCTTCTTTTGTGCTCCCAAACCTCTCTACTTTTCTCATAGTACTTAGCCACTTCCTATACTGGATTGCAGTGACTTACTGTACAGCTTATGTTCTCTGCTCAATATAAGCTATGTTGTTTTATCCTGGTATCGCTCACAGTGCCCCTAACATACAGTAGGTGTGTAATAAATATATAGTAGACAAACAAATGGATGAAAGCAGGTAGATATTTACCATAATTTTTGTGTAAATGAAGAGATTTGTCATCAGTTACTAATTTCTTCCATGGAAAAATAACTTGTTATACTAATTTATATTCATTTGGCTTGTTAGTTTATGAAGATGCAGTCTTGTTCCTGAAAGGCTTATAATACTGTTTCTTGTTTTGATTTTGGAAGTAAATGTTTATTTTTATCTTATGTAGGATTGCTTTGGAATTTTTGGATTCAAAAGCTTTTTGTAAGAACATCCCTCACATAAAAGGAAAATCTGCTATGAAAAAAAGACATTTGGAAATTTTGGGCTATCATGTAATTCAGGTATGAAATACTTACGTAATTCAGCCTCCAAAAATCCCAGAGATACTCTCTATACACATATTTCCTTTTTTTTTTTTTATTTTTCACTAGAGAATGACAGTTTCACACATATTTCCTTTTAATATGAAAGTTCTAGAATTACTTTTATATTTAAAAAAGTTATATTAAAGTATCACTGAAAGAAAATATCTTTTTTTGTAGAATAAGAAATACAAATTATTGTTCCTTTTATTATCTTTAGAAGATCTGTTGTTTGTATATTTATCTTATAAAGGAGAGAGGCAGTATGAAGGTGGATAGAGTTATCAGAGAAAAAGACTAGTGTATGAATGTAAAAAGGTATGTAGGAAAAAATTTCCATTGTTGATATTCTAGGAACAGGAGGATGAAAGAAGCTGTGAGACAGAAAAAGTTTTCCAGGAAATATTGGGAAGAGGGATCCACTTGGCTTCCAAAAAAGATTCATAGGCTGTGCTTATGTAAACTAATTTACATAGGATTCCTACAGCTTTGCTCAGTAGTGCTTATACATATTCTGCCATGTCTTTTGTTGTTGCTTTTAAAACTTTCATTCAAACTGCATTACTTATTTTACAGATCCCTCATTTTGAATGGAACTCTATGGCTCTATCAACAAAGGATGCTCGGATGGACTACCTAAGAGAACGTATATTTAGAGAAGGCAAATCATGATTGTAGTTTTTATTTAAAATGAGTTATCATGGAATGTCATATTTGAACTTGTTTTAATTAAATGGCCTGACTCAATTAAAAAATATTAGGTATAAGTTTCATAAGATAGGAATATGCCTTGTGTGTTTGAGAATGACAAGGGATCCAGCGTGGCTGGAACAGAACAAGTGGTTAGGGAGGTGGGAGTATAATAAGAGAAAAGGTGAGAGATAACAGAGACAAATCTATATGCTCTCAGGGATACTCTGAGTGAGAAGAGAAGCCATTGGAGGGTTTCAAGCAAAGAATTGTAAAAACTTCCATTTTAATTGCATCACTTTGGCTACCTTGTTGAGATGGGTCAAGACTGCAGTGTAGCACATGTGTAAGCAGGGAAACCCATGACAAAGTTGTTGCAGTAATCCAGGCAAGAAATGGGTGGAGGTTTGGAGAGAATAATGGCATTGGCGGTAATGAGCAATGGTGAGATTTTTGGATATATTTTGAAGGTAAAGTTAATAAAATTTGCTCATTGATTAGATATGAGGTATGAAAGAAACTGGAGTCAAGGATACTTCTAAATTTTTGTCCTAAAGCAACTAAAAGCATGTCATTTCCATTAACTGAGATAGGGAAGGCTATGGGAAGAGCAAGATAAGGGGCTAGATAGGGAGAAGGTCACAACTTTATTTTAGACATATTAAGTTTGTCATACCTTTTAAACATATAAGTGGATCTATCAAATAGAAAATTTAAGAAATGAGTTTGGAGGTCAGCGAAAAGGTCCGGGCTCCAGATAAAAAATTTGGAAGTTGTCAGCAGTATTTAATGCCATAAGACTAGATAAAATCACTTAAGAGGCCGGGTGCAGTGGCTCACGCCTGTAATCCTAGCACTCTGGGAGGCCGAGGCAGGCAGATTGTTTGAGGTCAGGAGTTCGAAACCAGCCTGAGCAAGAGCAAGACCCCGTCTCTACTATAAATAGAAAGAAATTAATTGGCCAACTAATATATATAGAAAAAATTAGCTGGGCATGGTGGCGCATGCCTGTAGTCCCAGCTACTCAGGAGGCTGAGGCAGGAGGATTGCTTGAGCCCAGGAGTTTGAGGTTGCTATGAGCTAGGCTGATGCCATGGCACTCTAGCCTGGGCAACAAAGCGAGACTCTGTCTCAAATAAATAAATAAATATCACTTAAGATGTGATTAGAGAAGAGTATGAATGGAAAAGAGCTCTGAGAACTAAGTTTCAGGGCACTTCAACATTAAGAGATCAAGAGGAAAAAGAAGAACCAGCAAAGGAGACTAAGCAGGGGTGGCCAATGAAGTAGGAAGAAAAGTCAGAGAAAGCAGTAGTAATACTTCCTATAAGCCAACTCTCAAAAGCATTTGTAGGAGAAGGTGAGTAGTTATAGCAGTTGCTGACAGGTCAGGTAAGATGAGGACTGAAAAAATGTTCATTAAATTTAGCAACATGAAAATTATTAGTACCTTGAAAAGAGCCTGTTTTGGTGAAGTGTTGAATGTGAAAGCCTGGTGGGTTTAAGAGAAAATAGGAGGAGATGTGAGTTTTCTTCTAAATGGAAGCAAAGTAATGGGGTAATAGCTGAGTGGACCAACCTTGACCTGGTCTGATCCTACACATGCTGAGGGAATAATGATTTTTTAATCTGTCTCATAACACATTTATTCAATAAAATAGTTACTAAGGGCCTGCTATGTGAATATAATTCTCAACCCTTTCTCCAAGAATGACACATTTGTGCTTAGCAGAAAGCCATTGAAAACCACCCACAGGCAACCCGGTAGGGCTGGAGGTAAATGGCCATCTGAAACTTGGCTATCTTTTGACTCCACGACCATCTAAATTCACTAAGTTCCAAATAAGTTGGTAGCCAGAGTGTGACAGCTTTAAAATATGTGTCCTACATGTAATTTGCTCCATTGATACTTGGTTTCGACTTAGTTGAAGTACATGTTTAAAATACTAAAATGAGCCAGGTTTGGTAGCACACGCCTGTAGTCTCAGCTACTTAGGAGGGTGAGGTGAAAGGATCCTTTGACCCCAGGAGTTCAGAAATTTAGCAAATAGGCAGCCCTTTCATGGAAAATATATCTAAAATTTAAATCAATGAGTACATATCCTTCTTCACATTACCCACTGCCCCCAGCTTCTGCCCCAGCAGTTTAAAGAATCCGTCCATTTCCTGAGGGTGCTCCTCTACCCTCCTGCCACAGACGCTGTAGTTAATGGCTTGAACACTGTAATTTACTTCGTTTTAGATTTAAAATTTTTAAAATTTGATTTGGAAATCACGAATAATATGCCAGTGTCGCAAAAAGAATGGAGAAAAAAGAAAGACCATTTGAATTTGACTACTTTTACTTAGAGACTTTTCCCCTTCAAATGAGACCCATTTATTAAACTCTTTAAAAAGCATTTCCGAAGTCTTCTTATGGCAGGTAATCTTTGATACAATGCACAGGACTCTTGTCCTCTTTAAAGCAGAAGGAAAGGCTTTTGATATTTTTAACTTTTTAAAAAATGTAAATGTGCATATTTCATTCTCCAGTTCCATTTGTAACAGAAAATGAGCGTAAAGTTACCCTAACAATGCAAATGAAAGGATTAGTAAACAGCTCAAATTTAGGAACCTTCCTTATGATCCATTGAGTGAGACATAGACGAAATAAATAATTTGTTTAACTGGATATTTAATTTCTTACTAGAAAATGTTTTTACGCTCTAATCATTAGATTGAAGATTTAATGACTTTGAGGTTTTGATACCTACTGCTCACTTTTAGACAATAACTTTCTGAATAATTTCTACATGAATCTCTGTACAAGCTTTTAAAAAACAGAATGAATTAAAGCCCTATTTACCAAACAAACTACCTCCCAATCTATTATGTTTTGTCACCTTGTTTACAGTTTAGACAGTTTGAAGAGATTTAAACGTGTTGCTAGGCAACTAGCTCCTGAAGCATAACGTATTTCCTTCAACATCCCGGCCCATTCTTTTTTATCATCTTCATACCTGATGGAGGAAAAAAAAGTAATCAATAAGCAGCCTTAGTTCTATAGATTTCCCCATGTTTAGTATACAAATGTGGATCTTTGAAAAAGCCTTGTGGTTCTTCCTCAGAAGAGGATGTATCTGCCATATTGAATAACACTTGACTTCCTCTCCAAATACACCTCTGAATGAGCATATGCCTGCATTTACTGCCACAGTATTTAATCTGGATGCCTAGGCAGTTCAGCCTTCTCTGGGAATCAAAGATTGTTCAGAGAAGAGGAGTAATAGATACCCAAGCAATTAATCATTCATCTTTGGACTGATGAAGATGACTGGTCTCTTTGAGTCAAGGTAAACAGACTATTCCTAAGAGTAAGAACTGGGAATAATAGGGACTGTTATTAATAGTAGCCTTAATAATGATTTCAGTTGTTCTATACACTAGTGCCTAGCATAGCACCTGATACATAGTTGTTACTTCATAATAATTTGTTCCCCTTCTTTATTCTGTTTGAGGACTACTCTTAGACTTTGCACTTGACTTTGGGTAAGAAATTGTCTTCAACTCTGAATATTTAAGGTCATAAAGAGACAGACAACTTGAATTCCCTTGTTGTACCATGTGTACCTAACATGTCTCCTCTGCCTGGTGCCTGGTATGTTCTCTATGTGAAAAACTCCTAAATGCTACCTGCTTTCTGAAGGCTCTCTCACCTTATTCAGGCAGCGTTTGTTCCTTTCTCTTCATTTCTCACACAGTTCGTTATATGGTTATATTTATATTTATTATAGCAATTATTCTATTTTAATTTTTCTCCTCTATCTATGTCCTCAACTAGCCCAGAGGTATCTGAGGATAAATAATATACTTATCTATCTTAATATCTTCTTTCCTCCAGGAGCTATTAAGACTTAGAACATAAGAAATAATCAGGGGTGGGGAACTTGTAGGCTTAAGGCCACGTGTGGCCTTCTAGGTCCTTAGGTGTGGCCTTAAAGGCCGCAGGTTCCCCACCTCTGCCCCAAATCATTCTCAGACGAATGAATGAAATTCAAAATAATTATTAAAATTAGAAATATACATTGACTTAATTTCATCAGTGTTCCAGAATTAATTCTCAACACTTGTATTATGGTGCTAATTTTTTTTTTTTTTTTTTTTTTTTTTTGAGACAGAGTCTCGCTTTGTTGCCCAGGCTACAGTAAATGCCCTGGCATCAGCCTAGCTCACAGCAACCTCAATCTCCTGGGCTCAAGTGATCCTTCTGCCTCAGCCTCCCGAGTAGCTGGGACTACAGGCATGCACCACCATGCCTGGCTGATATTTTTCTATATATATTAGTTGGCCAATTAATTTTCTTGCTCTCTTGCTCGGTCTGGTTTCGAACTCTTGACCTCGAGCAATCCACCCGCCTTGCCTCCCAGAGTGCTATGAGTGATTTTTATGTAGAGGAAAATAGACAAAAATGTTCTACTAATAAAAGGAAGAATCTTAATTATAAAAATTTAGGGCAACAAAATAAGAGATAAAGAATATTTATAAATGGCATAAAGAAAAAAATGACCATATTTAAGCAATAGGAGGTTGAGGTTAAATGAGGCTTAAAAATGTTTGCTTTCTAGCACTTATATTTTTACTTTCAGTTTGGTCAATCCTAAATAATGGAATGATTTCAAGAAAAGCTAGAAGCATGGACACATCATAAGAAAAGGGTCTATAGGTTTAGAATGTGGTATACTGGGAGTTTTTGTCTTCTTGTATGTGAGGATAGAGAGAGGTTCACTAGAGCAAGTAGGCAGCTACCTTTATCTAGATCAGTGGCTCTCAATTTTGGTACACATCCTAGTCACCTGGAGGGCTTGTTAAAACACAGATTGCTGGGCCCCACCATCTCTAGAGTTTCTAATTCAGCAGGTCTGAAGGGAGGCCTGAGAATATGCATTTCTAACAAGCACCCAGGTGATGGTGATGCTGCTTTAGAAACCACTGTAGTGGTTCCCTAGTTCTCAAACTTAACTGCACAATATAACCACCTAGCGATGTTAAAGATACGAGTACCTGGGTCTTACCCCCAGAAATTGACTTGATTGGCATGGAGTGTAGCTTGGGCATGAGGTTTTTTAAAACTCCCCAAGTGATTCTAATATGCAGCAAAGATTGAGAATCATGCTCCAAATATTACTCCAAATTAGAATATACTAGTATCTAAATTTAACATTTTATTGCCAAGCAGATAGTGAGGAATGCCCCCTCTTCCTCTTCCCCAAAGCAGTGATTCCCAAACTTCTCTGCACACATAGAAACATCCAGGGACTCTTAAAATTTCCAAAGCACAGGCCGGGCACAGTGGCTCACACCTGTAATCCTAGCACTCTGGGAGGCTGAGGCGGGAAGATTGCTCGAGGTCAGGAGTTCGAGTCCAGCCTGAGCAAGAGCGAAACCCCCATCTCTACTAAAAATAGAAAGAAATTAACTGGACAACTAAAAAGTTTATAGAAAAAAATAATTAGCTAGGCATGGTGGCTCCGGCCTGTAGTCCCAGCTACTTGAGAGGCTGAGGCAGAAGGATTGCTTGAGCCCAGGAGTTTGAGGTTGCTGGGAGCTAGGTTGACGCAATGGCACTCCAGCCTGGGCAACAGAGTGGGACTCTCTCAGAAAAATGAAAAAAAAATTCCAAAGCACACACCATACCCTAGACCAATTAAATCACAATCAGTGGGAGTGGGACAGAGGCACTAGTACTTTTTGAAACAACTTAGTGATTCCAATGTGCAGGCAAGTTTGGGAACCACTGCCCTAATTGCAAAATAAACCACAATCAGTGAGGATCCCTCTTTCAGGTTCCTCTTAGCAACATAAGGGCCACTTTTAGCAGAAGATGCTGTACTTTCTTTCACTACTTGTAACTTTTTCCTGCTGGGGCAGAGTGGCTTTTGACTACCCTTAAGAACTATGGTGGCTTGGGTGATATTCAGCTGATAGCACAATTTTTTTTTTTTTTTTTTTCAGACAGAATCTTACTCTGTTGCCCAGGCTAGAGTGCCGTGGCATCAGCCTAGCTCACAGCAACCTCAAACTCTTGTGCTCAAACAATCCTTCTGCCTCAGCCTCCTGAGCAGCTGGGACTATAGGCATGCACCACCGTTCCTGGCTAATTTTTTTTCTATATATTTTTAGTTGGCCAGTAAATTTCTTTTTACTAGAGACAGGGTCTCGCTCTTGCTCTGGCTGGTTTCGAACTCCAGACCTTGAGCGATCTTCCCGCCTCGGCCTCCCACAGTGCTAGGATTACAGGCGTGAGCCACCACACCCGGCCTTGATAGCACAATTTCTTAACATCAGTCTCAACCCTGGCTGCACATTAGAATTATCTGGGATGGTTTTAGGAAGTAGAGACCCAAAACCCCAGGCACTGGTATATTTTTAAAGCATCCCTAGTGATTGCAATATGTAGTCAGGGTTGAGAATCACTGTGTATTTATACATGGTACATGGCCATTTTTTCCAAAAACCTTAACCTTCCCAGCCCTAATTATTTCATCCCTTTTTAAAACTGCTTCTAGCCTTTTCCCATCTCACCTTTTTGCTAATTCTAACCTCTTTGTTCCCTGCAAATCTCCAGTTTTTTCTATTCTTTCCCAAGCTCACATTAGAAATAGTACTTGATAAAGTAAGTGGCATGTGCAAAAGTTCAAATGGGTTCCAAATGTTTAGTCTACTACTAAGAAGTAGTTTGCATGTTGGTAAAGTCTCACTTATTATTTACTACAAAATTGTTTATCAGTTCTCAGTCATCTGATTTAATATGTGGTTCTGAAAATTGGATTGAACTTACTTCCATATGTCATTGACTTCAGTAGGTGCAAACTCTTTTGACTCCAGTTGAATCATAGCAAAACCACCGATGGCATACAGAGATCCAGCTAGGCTGACCAAACTGATGGAGCTTCTTTCTTGGGGAAATTCAGTCATTACCTCCCATCTAAGTATTATTGAAAACACAGTCAATGTAAAACATAAAAGAAATGCCAAATGTATTTACTGAACAATTATAGAAAACTATAATTTAAAAAATCAATATGTCCATCAGTCACCATTTGGTCAAAAGAAAAAAAGATAAAGAAAAAAAATTCAAATATTACAGGCATCTAAAAGTAGAAGATTAAGTTTGCTGCTCGAAAATATTTTAAAATTCCTTAATTTGAAAGATGTAACCATATTAGCTATAAATCCCTAAGAATGTCAATCCTAGACTGCTTCATCAGTTAGTACCTTCTGTAGTGGTTACCAAACTTGTGTTACAAACAGTGGCGGTTTTGTCGCATGTGTAGGACTCCTAGACCTCAAACCTGTTACTGTGTTAGATTTTATTTGAATACTAATACAAATTTTTAAAAATCCCGATCTCCAACTTTTCTCAAGAAATCTCCAAATCTTTTGCATTAAAAGCACATGATATAGGCCGGGTGCGGTGGCTCACGCCTGTAATCCTAGCTCTCTGGGAGGCCGAGGCGGGCGGATTGCTCAAGGTCAGGAGTTCAAAACCAGCCTGAGCAAGAGCGAGACCCCATCTCTACTATAAATAGAAAGAAATTAATTGGCCAACTGATATATATATAAAAAATTAGCTGGGCATGGTGGCGTATGCCTGTAGTCCCAGCTACTCGGGAGGCTGAGGCAGAAGCATCGCTCGAGCCCAGGAGTTTGAGGTTGCTGTGAGCTAGGCTGACGCCATGGCACTCACTCTAGCCTGGACAACAAAGCGAGACTCTGTCTCAAAAAAAAATAAAAAATAAAAAAAAAAAAAGCACATGATGGCCATGGGCAGTGGCTCACACCTGTAATCCTAGCACTCTGGGAGGCCGAGGCAGGTGGATCATTTGAGCTCAGGAGTTCTAGACCAGCCTGAGCAAGAGCGAGACCCCATCTCTACTAAAAGTTAAAAATTAAAAAAATTAATTGGCCAACTAAAAATAGAAAAAAAAAGAAAGAAAAAAAAATTTTAAATAAATAATAAAAACTATTTTTTTTTTTAAAAAAAGCATATGATAAGGCTGGGCGCAGTGGCTCACGCCTGTAATCCTAGCACTGTGGGAGGCCAAGGCAGGAGGACCGCTCAAGTTCAGGAGTTTGAAACCAGCCTGAGTAAGAGCAAGACCCTGTCTCTACTAAAAATAGAAAGAAATTAATTGGCCAATTAAAAAAATATATAGAAAAAAATTAGCGGGGCATGGTGACACATGTCTGTAGTCCCAGCTACTAGGGAGGCTGAGACAGAAGGATTGCTTGAGCCCAGGACTTTGAGGTTGCTGTGAGCTAGGCTGATGCCACGGCACTCTAGCCCAGGCAACACAATGAGACTCTGTCTCAAAAGAAAACTCTTAACAAAATAGGCATAGATGACTCATACCTTAAATTTATCAAATCCATGTATGACAAACCCACTGCTAATATCATTCTAAATGGGGAAAAATTGAAATCATTTCCTTTTCGAACCAGAACTAGACAAGGATGCCCACTATCTCCTCTTCTATTCAACATAGTGCTCGAAGTGGTAGCAATAGCAATCAGGCAAGAGAGGGGTATTAAGGGCATCCAAATGGGGGCAGATGAGATCAAACTCTTGCTCTTCGCCGATGATATATTATACCTAGAAAACCCCATGGACTTATCCAAGAGACTCCTAGATTTAATAAATGAATTTGGTAAAGTTTCAGGTTATAAAATCAACATACACAATCAGAAGCATTCATATATGCCAAGAAACTCAAATCAAAGCAGAAACTCAAGCAGAAACTCAAATCAAAAACGCAATACCCTTTACTATAGCCCCAAGGAAAATTAAATATTTAGGAGTATACTTAATGAAAGATACAAAAGATTTATATAAGGAAAACTACAAAACACTAAAAAAAGAAACTGCAGATGATTTAAACAGATGGAAAAATCTACCTTGTTCATGGATCGGTAGAATTAATATTGTTAAAATGTCAATATTACCTAAAGTGATCTACAGAATTAACTCTTTGCACTCGCTTACTTTTTTCTCATTATCCACTCGACATTATCCACACTCAACATCCGAGTGTATCACAGCAAAAGTTACGTATAAAAGGAAAGATAAAAAAAGAAAAAAAAAAAAAAACATCCGAGTGCAAAGGGTTGATGTAATCCCCATCAAAATACCACGAGCATTCTTTACAGATCTAGAAAAAATAATTCTTCACTTTGTATAGAACCAGAAAAAAACCTCGTATAGCCAAAGCAATCTTAAGTAAAAAGAACAAATTGGGAGGCATCAGTCTTCCTGACTTCAATCTGTATTATAAAGCAATAATAGTTAAATCAGCCTGGTACTAGCATAAGAACAGAAGGATCAATATCTGAAATAGATCTGAGATACCAGAGATGAAACCTTCACTATACGGTAACCTAATCTTTGATAAAGCAGACAAAAATATACAATGGGGAAAAGAATCCCTCTTGAATAAATGGTGCTGGGAAAACTGGTTAACTACATGCAGAAGATTGAACCAGGATCCCTACCTCTCACCTCTCACAAAAATTCACTCAAGATGATTAACAGACTTAAACCTAAGGTATGAAACCTTAAGAATCCTAGAAGAAGATGTTGGGAAAACCCTGTCAGACATTGGTCTAGGCAAAAAATTTTTGAGGAAGACCCCCAAGGCAATTGCTGCAGCAGCAAAAATAAACAAATGGGATCGGATCAAATTAAAAAGTTTCTCCACAGCCAAGGAAACTATCATTAGAGCAAATAGACAACCCACAGAATGAGAGAAAATATTTGCTCTCTACACTTCTGATAAAGGTCTAATAACAAGAATCTATCTAGAACTTAAAAGAATTAACAAGAAAAAATCAAACAACCCCATCAAGAAATGGGCAATGGAAATGAACAGAAACTTCTTCAAAGAAGACAGAATAATGGCCTGCAAACATATAAAAAATGCTCAACATCTCTAATCAAGAGAAATGCAAATCAAAACCACAATGAGATACTACCTAACCCCAGCAAGAATGGCCTATATAAAAAAATCCCAAAACGACAAATGCTGGCGAGGATGTGGAGAGACAGGAACACTCTTACACTGCTGGTGGGACTGCAAATTAGTGCAACCTTTGTGGAAAAGAATTTTGAGATGCCTCAAACAGCTAGATATAGAAATACCATTCAACCCTGCAATAGCATTGTTGGGCATCTACCCAAAAGAGCATAAGACATTCTATTATAAAGACATCTGTACCTGAATGTTTATCGCAGCACAATTCAATATTGCAAGGTCATGGAAACAACCCAAGTGCCCGTCAATTCAGGAGTGGATAATTAAAATTTGGTATATGCTCACAATGGAATATTACTCAATTCTAAGAAATGACAGTGAGCTAGCACCGTTTATGCAATCTTGGATTAAGCGTAAGCCTGTTATCCAAAGTGAGGCAACACAAGACAAGGAAAATGGGTTCCACATCTACTCACCATCAAATTGGTATTGACTGATTAAAACTATGGTGCTCAAATGGTGGTAGTACTCACCAGGGATTGGGGCAGGGGGAGACCCACATCCTAGAGATGTGGCAAGCATTGTAGGGGGGAAAGGAATGCTTCTAAGCCTTCTTAGGGAGAGGCAAAGATATACAAGGTAACCAAAATGCCAAAAAGAAAAAAATCTTTTATTGGGTGGTGGGCAGGTAGGGGGGAGGGGGGAAGGGTGTATACTTACATAATGGGTGTGGTGCACATCACCTGGGGGTTGGACACACTTGAAGCTCTGGCACAGCAGTGGGGAGGGGTGGCAGGGGCAATATATGTAACCCTAACAATATCTGTACCCCCATAATATAATGAAATAAAAGAAAAAAAAAGAATTGAAAGAAGAGAAATTTTTTTAAAAGCATATGATAAGGACAGTTTTGAAACTAGGAATGGAAAATTTCTTTTTAATGATTTATACTTCATCTATTTTTATAAAGGATTTAAGGGAACTTTTTATTTATTTATTTATTGAAACAGAGGTTGCTCTGTTGCCCAGGCTAGAGTGCAGTGGCATCAGCCTAGGTCACAGCAACCTCAAACTCCTGGGCTCAGGTTATCCTCTTGGCTCAGCCTCCCAGCTAACTGGGACTATAGGCATGTGCCTGACTAATTTCTTTCTATTTTTAGTAGAGACAGGGTCTTGCTCCTGCTCAGGCGAGTCTTGAACTCCTGAACTCAAGGGATCCTCTCGCCTCAGCCTCTCTGAGTGCTAGGATTACAGGTGTGAACCACCACACCTGGCCCAAGGGAACTTTTTAATGTTAACAGCTATCTGAAATAGCACAACTTGAGATCAAATCAAATCAAATTAGTTGGAAGTATCAAGAATCTAGAATGAATTAGTTATTTGGGTAGCTCTCTATTAATATTACCCTGGCATTGAAGTAGACCTAATAGTTTTTCTTTTCTTTTATTTTCTTTTCTTTTTTTTTTTTTTTTGAGAAACATTCCCACTCTGTTGCCCTGGCTAGAGTGCCATAGCGTCAGCCTAGCTCACAGCAACCTCAAACTCCTGGGCTCAAGCAATCCTCCTGCCTCAGCTTCCTGAATAGCTGGGACTACAGGCATGTACCACCATGCCCGGCTAATTTTTTCTATATATTTTTAGTTGGCCAATTAATTTCTTTCTATTTTTAGTAGAGATGGGGTCTCACTCTTGGTCAGGCTGGTTTTGAACTCCTGACCTCAAGTAATCCATCCGCCTTGGCCTACTAGAGTGCTAGGATTACAGGTGTGAGCCACTGCGCCTGGCCCTAATAGTTTTTCTTTAAACATGTTTTTCTAATTATAAAAATAATATATTTACATTGTAGAAAATCAGAAAAGTACAAAAAGGTATACAAGAAAACAAATATCCCCATAATCACACCTTCTAGACATAATCATAAGCAACATTTTGGTGTAATTTTGTCATCTTTTAAGAAAGCATGTACATACAAGCATCCATACATACGAACCAAACTAAGAAGATAGATTATTTACAATTTCATGTGTTGCTTCTTTCACTTTATATCATGAATGTTTACCTGTATTACATAGCCTTCAAAAACATTTTTTTTTTTTTTTTGAGCCTGAGTCTCACTGTATTTATTGCCTGGGCTAGAATGCCATGGCGTCAGCCTAGCTCACAGCAACCTCAAAGTCCTGGGCTCAAGCAATCCTTCTGCCTCAGCCTCCTGAGTAGCTGGGACTACAGGCATGCATCACCATGCCCGGCTGATTTTTTCTATATATTGTTATTTGGCCAATTAATTTCTTTCTGTTTTTAGTAGAGATGGGGTCTCGCTCTTTCGAACTCCTGACCTCAAGCGATCCTCCTGCCTCGGCCTCCCAGAGTGCTAGGATTACAGGCGTGAGCCACCATGCCTGGCCCAAAAACATTTTTAAGGTTTATTTAAATCCTGTTTCATAAAAGTTCCTTGTGATTTTTAGATACTAAAGTCTATTTTGTAATCCGGCATATATGGTTCCTAAAAAGAGTAATAATAGCTCTAATAATAATAATATATAATAATAGCTCTAATAATAATAATAATAGCTCTAATTTTTCCTCATTGCTAAAATAGCATACAAAGTATATACTAATCCAAATGTGTGGGCTCAATAATTTAAAAAAAAACAATTTTATGTGAAGAATATCTTTCAAATGTCTTTTCACATTAAGTCAATAAAAGCTTAAAAATGAAAATTTTAAGAAAATTGTAAAGAGCATAAAGGAATTAGAACTTTTGAAGCATTCATACTTTATAAATTTTTTTTTTTTTTTTTTTTTTTTGAGACAGAGTCTCACTTTGTTGCCCAGGCTAGAGTGAGTGCCATGGCGTCAGCCTAGCTCACAGCAACCTCAAACTCCTGGGCTCAAGCGATCCTCCTGCCTCAGCCTCCCGAGTAGCTGGGACTACAGGCACGCGCCACCATGCCCGGCTAATTTTTTCTATATATGTTAGTTGGCCAATTAATTTCTTTCTATTTATAGTAGAGACGAGGTCTCGCTCTTGCTCAAGCTGGTTTCAAACTCCTGACCTCGAGCGATCCGCCTGCCTCGGCCTCCCAGAGAGCTAGGATTACAGGCGTGAGCCACCGCGCCCAGCCTATGGATGTTAATCATTAAATTAAGTAAAGATCTTCTCATCCTTAAACTTTGATTTGAAACATATTTCTATATGTATATCTATCTACATGTATGCAGTTATTCAGAAGTAATACCTTTGTATGACTAAAATCACAAAATTAATAATAAGTAAAGACAAACAGAACATGCCAACATTAACTTGAGGGTCATGGGTTCTACATTGCAAACACATAATGCATCACAGTGTTAGAGGAGTTTTATACCTAGTAACAGCAAAAGAAACACAAATGAAAACACTTTCTCTTTAATCTATGGCTCCCTGTCCTCCCCTCCCCACATCCTAATTAGAAAACTTAGTGTTTAGCCAAAGTTAACAATTAAAATGTACAGTGGTTTATATGCTGTATTAAGATACAGCAACTCACTTATGAGTTGTAAGGTCAAAAGCTTCAACTGAAGCTGAAAGACCATCTTCAGTGACACCTCCTGCAATCACAATTTTGCCTTTGTGGACTGCCACTCCAAACATGGAACGAGGAGTTTTCATTGGAGCCAGATCTTTCCAGTCTCCTTTTTTGGGGTTGAAGATAAATACCCTGTTTGTACATTTTCTGCAAATATAAAAAACAACAAATATTCCTTTTAGAACCTTCTTTTTTTGAAAGCACTTTCAGTAATAATTTGGCTTTGCTTCTCATAAGAAATGTCATATAGCAGAGGATCAGAAAAACTCCAAAGAATTTTTAATTTTAACATATGCCACTAAGCAAAGGACAATTGCAAATGTAGGGATCAAAACTATTTTATAATAATTATACTACTGGAAGGTAGGGTATTTTTACTTCTAGGCAACTTGCTTAGAAGCTCAGGCACGATAGATTTTAGTCCCATATACTACTAAATTCAGTGGAAGACTTTTTTTACTCTATTTGAGTAAAAAAACAAACCTTTTATTATGCCTTAGTTAACAAAAATATGTGTATTATATGAATATCCTAAGAATGAATTGGGCAACTTAAAAAATGATTAAATTCAAAAATACCTATTTTAAATTTAATATGATAGTTCATTTCATTTTACACTGTCACTAGTATATCAATGCATTTTAAGAAATCTGAGACCATAGGTTAGAAAACTAATCATCTGGGCTGATGAGTAATGAGAAAAGTTTTATGTGCTAATGCTGCCAGAAAAAGCTGGATTCATCTGAATTATTCTTCTTAGTATGCTCCTATGGTTCCTTAAAGTTACCCATAATTTAGTGATAGGAGTTCAGAATTCCAAATAATAATTGATTAACTGGATATATTTGGTAATACAAAAAAAAGCCCAGCTTTTTGTGAGGACAATTTTTTTTCTTATAAAAGACCAGATATCTGGAGTAGAAGCATTTCCTCTAATAATTGACTATGGATATAACTTGAAAACTTCTTGTTAAGAGCATTATACAAAAAGCATATTCTTCAAATTCATTAGTGGGAACTAGTGCCGTTAAGCACTTACTTTTAGATAATGACTCATTTCAAAGTTATTGACTTTGACATTTATCAAGCAATGTTGTCTTGGTTAATCATATTCTCAAGATTAATATATTCTCACTGACAAGAACTGTATGCTTCTTACTGACATATCAATTTCCTAGTTACTAATGCTACTTGAAGGAAACAATTTAAATCATTTGGCAGGGTTCCTGTGTTTCCAAAGTCAGAACACTGTTTAGTAGAGATTTTCCATTCCGTTTACACAGGAAAAATGCCCCAAATAAGAATTGGAACTAGCGAGACTCTGTCTCAAAAAAAAAAAAAAAGGAACTGGTTAACCTTATAATATACCTTCCTTTAACTTTGATACGAATAGCTGGGTTTAAGGAAATATAAAAATTTCATAATATATTTGAATGTGGATAGATTATATAAAAACCACTGCTTTTTAAAATCACATTTTCTGTACTATATGCTATATATATAATTTTAATTGAATGAGAACCATTAATTATTATACTTTTTTTAGAAGTGAGGTCTCATTCTGTCACCCAGGCTGAAATGCAGTGGCACTATCACAGCTCACTGCAACCTTGAACTCCTGAGCTCAAGCAATCCTCCTGTCTCAGCCTCCTGAGTAACTGGGACTATAGGTGCATGCTACCATGCTTGGGTAATTTTTCTTGTTTTTTGTAGAGAAAGGGTCTTGCTATTATGCCCAGGCTGGTCTTGCACTCCTGGTCTCAAGTGATCCTCCCACTTTGACCTCCCAAATTCTGAGATTACAGGCGCAAGCCACTACGCCTGGCCAGAACCATTAATTATTAACTCCAGAAAAGAGTTCTTTATATCTAACACATTTGCATAGTTTACTCTCCTGGTGTGTCCTTAAAATTCTTAATTTTGGTTTCCTTTCCAGGATTGGACATCTCTATTAATTAAACAGTGGCCAAATGATGATAAGCCAAATCAGGCAGAGTTTCCAGGGGCAGGAGATAAGTTCTTACTACCTAAACTGAAAATGCCCATTTTACCAGACAGGCCAGTGGCTTAACTGACTGTGAGCATTCTGAGCTCACTTCTCCTCTCTCTAAGTTGTAAGATGTCTTTCCTAATTACCTCTTCCTTGAGAAGTGCCTATAAATCAAATTAGGTTAATATATGAAACTTTATCCTTGTTTTCTCATAAGAGACTGGGTGCTAGTGAGAGCCTGTTTTTGATTAGTTATTAAATATTTTGAATATCACCTCTGTCAGGGAGTAAATAAGTAAAACATTGTTGAAGAAATAACAGCCTTCTTTTCAAATCAGCATACTTTTGGTTTTAAATTGACCTATCTAAATTCCCTCTTATGAACATAAAGTATAAATCCACAATATTTTTATGCATTATTGTTTAAGAAGATATAAATGCCACATTATAGAGTACATTTAATTTTTATCTATTTATGGCTAAATGAATAAGAAACTTGTTGATTTTATTGTAGTAAAATACACTTATAAATCAGCTAAAGACTTGATTTTGTTCCTAGATGCTGCATTTCCACTTTGAGAATGCTTATGATTGAGATATGCTTGTTCCTAATACTATGCTGGGTGTCCACATATTGACTTTAGTAACTTTTAAATTGTATAGTTTTCCTTTGGAAATCATTTATAATATCCTTCAATAACTTTTGAAATTTTATTTTGAAATTTTACCTCCAAAATATGATGGGAACTAAGTCCCATTTCAGTATATAGATTCAAATGAAAAGAGGCAGGAAACCTAATAAAAAAAACACATTTGGATATAAATCATAAGGAGAATTCAAGGTACTTACTTGTCATCTGTCTTTCCTCCTAGACAATATATCATCCCCTTATGTGAAATCACATTATGTCCATAGACTTTGATAGGAAGTTTTTTTACTTCATTCCATTTTGTAGCCCTAAAATTAGATGATAGAATTGATAAGCTTTCAGTAAATTTCAGGGTATAAAAATATGAATATGTTGTAGGCACTTATATACCTGAATGCTTAGGGAACAGGAATATCATGCCAACTTACACAGGATCATAGCATAACACTGAATCCAATGAAGCCTCTGTTTGAAGATCTTTGCCTGCAACTACATAGATTTTGTCATCTACTTCTCCCAGACCGAAGAGACACCTTGCTGAAGGCAGAGGTGGAAGTCCAACCCACTCAGATGCTATGTTATCAAGCTGAGAAAAAAAAAAAGAAGAGGAATTGTGGAGCTTGTTAGAAAAAAGTTACAAGTGTACCAAAAAAATTCTATATTTTGTGTGTTGTTTATAATTCATTGAGATAGTCAAAGATCTCAGAAGCAAGATGAAAGTATAATCCCAAAGTATCTTAGCTTATAATTACCAAGAAGAATGAGAAAATCTAGTTCACATACCAAAATAGATAAAAGTACCAACATCTTCAAGACTTAAAGAAAAGAAAGAATATAAAATAGAATCACCAGAGATTAGAACTGTGAGGTTTCTCGTCAAATTTTCTTCCATGTTTCCCTGTTCAGCTTTGAAACAAGGGATTCTGACTGATACTTTTAGGACACTGGGGAAAGAGAGTTGTCAGTGTAGGGACAGTCACAGTATGTGAATGACCCCTGCATGCTATATTTAACATGTTCCCCAAGCTGGCACCTGAGACAGCTGGACCTGTCGCTCAGTCCACAGACAACTGGGAGGTTAGGCAATCTTTTCTCTTTCTTTAAAAAAATTTTAGGTTCTCTGTGTTTTGCTTTACTATTTCTGATATAAGCAGGTGTTAAAGTGAATTCTCGAGTCATTTATTAGGAGCTATTTGAAATATCCTTCTCTATTGTTTTGATTTATATTAAGAGGCAGCTTTGCTTGTTGTTGCTATTGCACTTCTGCAAGCCTAAGCTGGCCCTCCTAGTGTCCATACTATGAGGTAGGTGATTCTGCATGGCTGGTATCTGTCTCTGCACTTACTACTGGTAATATTAAGATCTTCTACTTTGCATTTTAGGACACCAAGGCACAAGAAAACTGTTTTCTGAGAGAGTACAGCAGTAGATTTGTTGTTCTTTCTGGTGCCCTCCTAGATTGCAGAAAAAAAAATAAATAAAACCCAGATTCACTGGATACCAAGAATAGATGTGGATATATATGGCTGTGGTATAGGGAGGGGTGTCTGTGGAAGCCTATCTCTGATCTAGTAACCTAAGTTAAACAATGCTCCAGTTAAGACTAGATGACATGAGGGGTTTAATCCCACACATGCATTGTTAGCTTTACATTCACTAATTTCAACATTTAGACTTTGATACTTTATGTTTTCA
This sequence comes from Microcebus murinus, assembly GCF_040939455.1. Classification (NCBI taxonomy): domain Eukaryota; kingdom Metazoa; phylum Chordata; class Mammalia; order Primates; family Cheirogaleidae; genus Microcebus; species Microcebus murinus. The sequence goes on along the minus strand of NC_134111.1, from coordinate 48,372,026 downwards.
TTTTTGAAAAAAATTATTTGATCAATAAGATGGTGTGGGCTGGGTACGGTGGCTTATGCCTGTAATCCTAGCTCTCTGGGAGGCCGAGGCAGGAGGATCGCTGGAGCTCAGGGGTTTGACACCTGGCTGAGCACAGTGAGACCCTGTCTCTACCAAATAAAAAAGAAAAACAAAAATTAAAAAAAATACACAAAACAACAAAAACCAGCTGGGTGTTGTGGCATGCACCTGTAGTCCCAGCTATTGGGGAGGCTGAGGCCAAAGGATCGCTCAAAGCCCAGGAGTTGGAGCTTGCAGTGAGCTACAACCACATCACTGCACTCTACCCAGGGACACTGAGTGACACTGTCTCAACAACAACAAAAGAAGATGGTGTGTAATGTAGTGGAAATAATAATGAACATTTATGGAGTTTAGACTGTTGTCATAGACTTTGAACTAAATGTTTTACACAGGTAATCTCATCCTCCAGAGTAGGCACTTTTATCATCATTTTACAGATGAGGAAACTGAGGCACAGAAAGATTAATTTGCCCAAACTCACAGAGCTTTTAGGTGGTATTCAAATCTAAGCTATCTGTCCGTAGTTTGTTTTAAAGAATGGAACAGCAGCCATCATAATCCCAAACCTGAGGGCTTAATTCCCACACTGTATAGCATTGTTTACTTTCCCATATTACCACTCCTAGGGCACTTTCTAGTAGACTACCTGCCAGGCTCTACAGATGAGCTATCAAGCTATTTAACCTCTCTGGGTTCCAGTTTCCTCATTTTTAAAATTAGGTTTGAACCTAGATTACTTTAAGACCTGTTCAAAAATTTGATGAATCTACTAATTCTATGGGGTGGGAAAAAACTTCTTTTACCTAGGTAAAAAATTCTCATAATCTATTTACAGCATATAATCAAAGGTCAAATTACTTCTAAATTAACTGTGACCAAGCAGAAAAATAAAGAGCCTTAAATTTTCAAATGAATATTCCCTTGTTAAGTCAAAACTCTCTTTTATTGTCAGGTGTTTTTGTCCTGGCATCTTGTTCTACTTTTTGTGCCTTTTACGGGCAGCAAGACATGGGTAATGACAGGAAGTTGACCTTCCAATTTTGTGTAACTGTTTTTGTAGCTATAAAGAACATCAAGCAGGTTTGTTGAACCAGAAAGGAGAAGCTGTTTCAGTAAAAGTGAGGGTAGTAATAGGATGGGAAGAGAATAAAGATTAAACTGAACACTTGAAAATAAAGGGGCTGTGTTATGAATATATTTAATAAATTAAATATGAAAATAAAAAAATCTCTAGGAGTTTTGGGGAATTTATTCTATGGCTATAACTTCCTTGAATCTGATTTCTAGGTAACTATCTGTTATCTATCTGTTTGGGTATTATTTTACTTCCTGGATATATTTATACTCTTTTTCATTGATTTTGCCCTTTCTGAAGTTTATCTGAATTTAAAATTAGGACTTAAGAAATGTTCTGGCCCACATTCAAATATGTATGATAACATTCTTCACTGGAACTTTGAAAATTAAGAAATAATATGTATTATTACAACTGCATTTTTCAAGATTAGAAAAGTTGATTAAAGGTAGTTACTTGTGAATGCAAAGTATGTCACCACTTTGAGAGCATACTGTGACTGTGGTATGACATTCTACACTTGCTTATCTTTGGCCTTTCCAATTCAAGTCTCCATAAGCCCTATGCCATGATTAGCTATGACCTAAACCAACTCTTTTGAGCTAGTTGTAAGCTGCAAAATATCAGTATTGGCATTATTGAAGATAAAAGTTAAGCTGACTCCTTCATAAACTGATAAAGTATAATGCATTGATAATATGAAACAAACTCCCTTCAAACAAACTGTAAAGGGTCTATTAGTTTAGGAGGATTTGTTTTTCTGGAAACTTATGTGGTTTTACAAAACAAATTATTAATACCCTGACTATCCCAGAAGCAAAAAAAATTGTTAAGTTGTAATAAAGTCTAAGTACATCTCTGATGCAGATAAATGTGATGTCATAAAAACTTATAAATATCATCTATGCAAATTAGTGACACTGGTATAAGACAGTTTTTCCTAGGAGATAATCCAAAGTGTTTAGAATATATAAGCAGTTCTTTTCATTTTCAATAAAATTATATGTTAGGCAGTAACCATAAATAAGAGATGAAATGCTACCTCTAAGAACTTCAAATCAATTCAAGGAAACTTAGAAGAAGGTAGACAGTCTGACCAATTATTACTTCTTTGTAATGTGTACTTTGATTTAGGGAAATAATTTGATTTAGGGAAATACATTCACCTAATTTTAATAGGCAAGAGTGTCCAAGATTGAATTTAGTTTTTACTAAAATACTAGGCTTTGAAGAATTACAGTCACCATAAACTATAAATAAGACATTTTGGGTAAAAGAGTATAAAGAAAATCTTAAGTCATGAGTTAAACATTAATTAGAACTCCGTTATTCATCAAACCTTTTATTAAATGCTAGCAAGCTGTCAAATATTTTTCTCTGTTAACCCTTTAAGTAATGAAAGTGCAAGGGACTAGAATAGGACATCAATTGGAGTAAAATGCAAACAGCCTGAATAATTCACTAATTGGCTAACTGGATAAATAACCAACCTTCCCTGTATGCCTCTACTTATATAAAAATAGCCTTTCTTACTTGGAAGAAGTATGACTGTAGAGGTTGATCCTTATTTTCTTCATCCACATACAGTCCTCCTACCACATATATCTGATTTTGGTGGGTAACAATGCTGGAATGATTTCTGGGAATCTGCTCAGCCAGTGCAGTAAGGTAGCATTCATTTTCCGTGGGATCATAAGCCACTGCAGCTGTGTCGTTAACCAAGAGGATGAGGTCTTTGACAAACATTCCATGCCTGGGAATGTCATTCAGGTAACCAGGAAGTAAATCTTCATCACCAACATCACCATTCACCTCACCAGCCCCAGTCTTCTCTGCATTTTTGCTAGGTTCTGGGAGTTTGCCTGCGAAAGCATCTTTTAGGACTTTGATTTTTTTCTGGAGTTCTGGGTTGCTTTTAATTATATCATCTTTCTCAACATGATCTTTAAAATATTTTTCTGTCATAAGGCGAAAACGGATACAATCAAACACTTCGCTAAGGTTTTTAACCCTGTTTTCCTTGTCTGTTCTCACCCATTTCATCACTGCCTCAAACACTGCTTCTTCCTTTTCTACATTTAGGCTGTCATTTGAAATGACCGAGATCAATTCCTGCGGAGACAGTTGCATAAAGTCCTCTTCCTTACAAATCTGTACAAAGCGATCAGACACAAATTCACGGGCAGAAATGGCAAGTCTCGGGCAATCAAGAAGTAGTCCTAATCTCAGGATGGCTAGACAATTACCAGGAGCAAGTCTTTTCTGAAGATAAGAAACGCAGACTGTGAACACCGAGGGAATCTGAAAGCGGCTGGCCAATGCAAAAATATCTTGCACATTTCCATCATTGAGATCGATACTGGCAGAGTACAGATATTTGATGATTAAATCAAGTATAGCAGGATCCACATTATCTAGCACTACCTCCTTTTTTTTCTGCTCATCAATTTCAGATAAAAAATACTCACGGAAGTAAGGACTACAAGCTGACAAAATCAATCTGTGGCAAGGAAGACTTTTGTCACCTGCTTTTAGGGTGCAATCGATGAATTTTTTCTCATCCAGGAGATCTTTTAGACCATCCTGAAGAAGGGTGGATTGGTAAAGCCGCAGTTCCTCTGCGAGTTCTCGCTGGGAATCCATTTTGTGAGTAACCTGGGTAAGGAAGGGGACACTGAAAGCCTTAGCTCCTTGTAGCACACAGGTCTAGCTGTAAAAAGGCAGATCAGTGTGCTTTGCCCAGCTTGAAGTCTTTGCAATTTAATCCCACCAGCTAAATATAGATACCAACTCTAACAACGGGAATTTAGGAGAGCCCGTTTGGATAGAGTTGTTCTTGCAGCTGTTATAGATTGAAAGTAACAACTGGAACTTTTAATCACTAACGAAACAGCTAAGAAACTAGACATTTAAGTAGAAAGCTTTAAAATACATACAGCATTAGAAGATATGCTAATCAAGGCTACTGCAAGAAAATAATGAGTTAACAGAAAAACAAATCATAAAAGTGAGTCACTCCTCTAAAAATGTTCTAGTGGCAAGCTACTTAGCTCTCTGAATTAATGATGCAGAGGTCAAGAATATGAGGTGAGTTCATTTGAATACTCATAAGCAAGATCCTATTTCCAATAGTTATTAAATACAAATTTTTATCTTCCACTCAAAACAGTGGGATATAGATTTTTTTCCTTTAGAAGTAGGAAACTTAAAGATATTTACTTATGTACTAAAATTTTATAAAACTTTTACATCATAATTGAAATAAATACAGAGAAACTGCTAATTTTCTAAAACATTCTAAATTATCTTTATTCTTAAGTGGAAAAGCTATAATTAATATTGAATTAAGTTATAAAATTATTTAATTTATTCACATTCTGTCTTGCTGTACTAAAGATTTGATGTGGCAAACAGTAATAAGAAAAAGTAAAATAAAGGCAAATGGTTAAAAGGAATCAAGACCAGAAAAAAAAGTTAAAAGTTAACACTAGGAAAAGAACCCCCCCCACACACAAATATAATCACTAAAGATATTGTGTAATTTTGTGCTGAAAATTATCTTCCATTAAATAAAAGGTTAAAAAATTGGTATAACTCCATGAGAACAATGTTATCACCAGAACACAGCAAAATCAGCAAGTCCTACATCAGTTTATACCAGGAGTCCTCAAACTTTTTAAACAGGGGGCCAGTTCACTGTCCCTTAGACCATTGGAGGGCCGGACTATAGTTTTAAAAAACTATGAACAAATTCCCATGCACACTGCACATATCTTATTTTGAAGTAAAAAAACAAACTGGCAAAAACACCCGCATGTGGCCCACGGGCCATAGTTTGAGGACGCCTGAGTTATACAATTTGAAGAATAGGCCTTAGATATTTTTTAAGAAAGAATATATAACCAGAATAAGTTGTTGATTATAATAGAACATATTAATTATGGAATGCAGAAGTCATGATTTGAAGGAAAACTGTTTCTTTGTTTATATATAGATGGTATATAGTTCTTCATTACTTTTATTACATAATCATATTGTTAGCAAGGCTGTAGAAATACTATAATTTCAAAGGTTGGTATTCTTAAACATGCCCAAAAGAACATAAGCTCTGTGAAGACAGTTTTTTTTTTTTAGGGTCTGTTACATTCAATTGTATAGCCTCAAGGGTACTCTTTAAATATTTGTTGAATGAATGAATGTGCCTCCAGCTCAGGGAATTATGTATTTTTAAATTTCAATGTCTCTATCCATGAGTAAAAGCTTTTTCTTTTATTTTACATCACAGTGAAGTCAGTAGTACTGTCAGCTGCTAAAACAACAGCTGAAAGAAGAGCTCATTGACTCTTTTTCCATTTATAGATGCCACTAAAGGTTTTAACACACTAGAAAAAACTAGCAGCTGCTTCCTTGTTTAAACAATAAATGACTCATTTCTCTCTACACGTAACATCTAACATTTGAAAAGATTAATGAGTCAGATGCAAACACCATGACATGACATTTGAGATTACTCCTTACTAGTGGGCAATTTTATAAAGTCTTTTTTGCTTGAAAAACAGTATTTAAATATTATGGCAGCATTTTATTTGTCACTCATATCAATTTTTCAAACAATCTTCTTCCCCATATTGGTGGTTTATTGTAACCCCATCCCTTAAACATGTAGACATCCTTTTCCATTTAAATGAAGAAACCCATTTGTAGCTTTTATTCATTGATTTTTTAATCAACTCAGGTTATCATTCTGTTGTACTGTGTCTATGTAGTACATATAGTTCCATCTTATTTAAAATTTTTTTACACACTCCTTTCCCTCTAGAAAAAGAGGGCTCTTTTGGCTAGTATCAATTATTTGACAAAGGCTTCTTAAAATGCTTTTACACTGAAGCAGTGGCTAAAAACACTGAATGACATTAGAGAAGTCACCTAATCTTATTTGAAAAATAATATCCTATTTTTGAAAATTTCAAAGAAGTTTCAATTAATACAAACAAGGAGAAAGTTATTAAATGAAAAACACTATTTCCTTACAAAATAGATGTATTCTTACCTAAACTGTATTGAAATTATTTATAAAATAGCACCCAAAACTTTATAGGGGGGTTGATGTACCCCACAGTTAGTTATAATTATTAGTTTTTATAAAAATGATCCTCTAAAAATGACATGTTTAAAGTCTGTAGTTTGTATTAGAGTTGGTTTGCATTTGAAGCTATGTGATAATATATTTAAACCAGATTTTTATAATTAAAGCAGTATTTTGATTATTCTATAAGAATACTCTTATTCTTTTAAATAATACTTTCAAAACATTAAGTGGTGCTGCATAAATTCTTTATTAAACCCACCATGATACAGTCATTTAATATCTGAAAAACTAATGTTTTACAAGTATTAGGTACAAAGTAAACATTTACAAACCAGGTACATTTTGATTACAATTTTAAATATAATTTTTAGAAAACTGGCAGTTTTCTAAATTAGTTTTTCCTTAATCATTAAAAAACTATTAAAAGCTTTAAATATAAAAGCTGTATATATAAAAATTATTCCATGGCTTATAGCAGGTGACTAATATCTTTAATCTTGAGATATCTTTAAATAGAAATGCAGCTCAACTCAAGATCAACTCATTACTTCCCAAAGTCCCTGTAGGGTGAATCCATCCTTCAATTTCTCTATTGCAAGCCCCAGTTCTTCTGAAAATACAGGTTCACGATCTTGTTGCTTTTGGGGAGATAAGAGAATGAGATGGGAATAGAGAAGGTAGGCAAGGAAGAAGAAAAAAACAAAAAATAGGTTTCACATAAGTTTGTGAATGCTAAATGTTGGAATACAGAAACTTTTTTTCATATACTATAGGTAAAATATCCTTACCTTATTGCCATCAGCAAAATAAGCCTACAAAACAAAGAAAATTCTATTTTACCTACTGGACAAATAATACTCCAATAGATCAGTGGGCTAAGAAATAGGTAATTAATTTATAGAATAATGTTGTAATTAAATGTATTTCAAGTTCTGTAACTGTGTGTCTAATTTTTTTTCACCTATCTCTACAATGGTGGTAGCAGAATTCACTCTGTTAATCATTATTAATGTCTATAAGAATTATGCTTTAAGCTCTAAAAAAATGTGCTCTGTAATTAATGTTTGATTAGCATTGTTAATTCAAAAGAGATAAAAAGAATAACTTAGAAACTATAAAACTTCAGGCCAGGCGAAGTGGCTCACGCCTGTAATCCTAGCACTCTGGGAGGCTGAGGCGGGCACATTGCTCAAGGTCAGGAGTTCGAAACCAGCCTGAGCAAGAACAAGACCCCGTCTCTACTATAAATAGAAAGAAATTAATTGGCCAACTAATGTATATAGGAAAAAAAATGAGCCGGGCATGGTGGCACATGCCTGTAGTCCCCGCTACTCGGGAGGCTGAGGCAGCAGGATTGCTTGAGCCCAGGAGTTTGAGGTTGCTGTGAGCTAGGCTGATGCCACGGCACTCACTGTAGCCTGGGCAACAAAGCGAGACTCTGTCTCAAAAAAAAAAAGAAACTGTAAAATTTCTTTCCTACTTTTGGTTCAAAAGATGCTGGCAAAACAAAATAAATGCATATACTTTGAGATAGTAGTAGTTTATAATTAAATATTTTATATTAATTTTACACCTTTGTTTCAAAATATTTGTTATCAGACAGGTATTCTGGTCAGGTTCATAGGCCACAGTATGGAGAAAGCACTATTATAATTTTGGTTATTAATTAAATAATACCAATTTGGAAATAGGAAAGTTTATTGTTCAAATACATATCTTTTTACAAATAATATGCCTATAAATTCAGAGAAGACCATTTTATAAAGATTAATTATGGAAAGGGTAGAGTTTAAATTAATTGACTATAATATTTAACATGTTCTATTATTCTAAGGTATGAAAAAACTTTTCACATTATCTACAATCCTCTGAATAATTGTATTCTCAAACTATTTCCCAGTTTGGTAATTTAAAAGTGTTGTCATCCCCCCAAAATTCCCTCACTAAAAATATTAACTTCAAATTCATTTTTAAGATACTGTCAAAATTCTCAAAAGCTCTATTTTTACACACTTAAACCATTATTTAATTAAACAGACTCAGACAAAAACCATAAGAAATTTAATGGCTCTCCTTTGTGATGCTCACCACAAAAGCATCCGTGTGATCATCAGAGTCTATTTCTACATCATCTTGAATTTGTTCAACTGTCAGAGCGTCAAGGGGCTGTGGCTAAAAATCAATCAGTATATGGTAAAATGCATCAGAGACAATATTAAATGTGAGAGTATAAATACTTGTAAAAGAATAACACAAACTATTCAAGTCTTACAAAAAATCACTATATAATTTATATTCTTTTATTTTTAAACTAACAAGCAATAAAACTAGTCAGTTAAATCCAAGCTTTTAAATTTGAAGTCAATATCATCAAAAGAATTAAAATGGCAAATTTACACATACTTAATGCAATACCTAGAGCTATCCTTAAATTTAAAAAACTCACTATGAGTTTTTCACATTGTTATAAAAACTAAGTTTTATAAAACAGCAAACTTTCAATTTTCTTTAAAATAGTCATTAAATAGAATTTGTAAAAAGTAAAAGAATATTTATCTGGAATATTCTGAAGTAAAGGATAAAATATAGTGAAGATATTTACTAATTTGTTCATTTTTCAAATATTTGAGGATCTTTGTTATATTAGGTACTATGCTAGTACTGTTAGGGATATAAAAATCCTAACCCTTACCCATGAAGGGTTTATAATTTACTGAGAATAGAGAGAAAGATAAAACACAGTTATAATAACTAAATATTATGCTGAACCATATGAAATTGCCATTTTTATAAGTCAAAAATGATAAAATATTAACAATATCATATGGTTCAACCTACGAAAAGCAGCTGTAACAAATCCGAGGATGGCCTCAATCACATTCAGAGCTGTGTGACTGTGCACAAGCAAATTAACCTAACTAAGCCTCAGTCTCCTTAACTATGAGATAATAATAATATACTTCGTAGTATTGTTGGGAATATTAAATGAAATGGTGCATATAAAGTTCTTAGAGCAGTGATTGGCAAGCAGTAGATATTTAATATAGTTATCCAATAACTTCAAATACTCACTAAGAGTCTATTATGTGCTAGTTTTGACTGCTGGAGATATGGTCGTCTAACAAAATAGACATAATCCCCTGACTTCATGGAGGTCACTTATAGTGGAGGAGACTGATTAGTATTACCAAAGAGAGAGAGAGAGAGAAAGAAACAGGGAGGGAGACAGAAAGCAAGCAAGCAAGCAAGCAGAATAAGGGACAAAAAGTGATAGGGGTTGCTATTTTATAAGAATATTCAGGGAAGACCCTGAAGAGATAGCATTTGAGTAGGGGACTTACATGAGATGAGAGAGTGAGCTATTATGGCAGGCTGTTACTATGTACTGGGGTCAAAGAAGAGAATAAATGAAAGGTAGAGAGAGAATGGGTAGGGAAACTAACATAGCAAATGTCCAGCCATTTTATGGACATGACCAATAACTTTGTGAGAGATTATTTCCATTTTATAATGAGAAAAACTGAAGCTCAGATTTGCTTAGGATCACAAGTATTCATTCATTGCTCTAAGAACTTTATATGTGAAACTGGGATTGAAAATCAGGTTCCAAGAACCCTGCTTGTTCTACAACATTATTCCATGGAAAGAAACAGACAGGAACAGGGAAGAGACTGGTATAACTCACTGTGTAAAATAAGGTAATGGGAAAATGAAAGGATACTCCAAGGTTTCAAGGACAGCTGACTTTGACAATGCTAAAAGTACATGAGTAGGCCAGACGCAGTGGCTCATGCCTGTAATTCTAGCATTCTGGGAGGCCAAGGTGGGAAGATTGCTTGAGGTGTGGAGTTCAAGACCAGCCTGAGCAAGACCAAGACCCTGTCTCTACTAAAAATAGAAAAAATTAGCCGGGCAACTAAAAATAGAAACAAAAAATTAGCCAGGCATGGTGGCGCATGCCTGTAGTCCCAGCTACTCGGGAGGCTGAGGCAGGAGGATTGCTTGAGCCCAGGAGTTTGAGGTTGCTGTGAGCTAGGCTGATGCCATGGCACTCTAGCCCAGGCAACAGAGTGAGACTCTGTCTCCAAAAAAATAAAAATAAAAATAAAAAATTATATAATTATTTGCTTAAAGTACTAACATAGGCCGGGTGCGGTGGCTCACGCCTGTAATCCTAGCACTCTGGGAGGCCGAGGCGGGCGGATTGCTCGAGGTCAGGAGTTCGAAACCAGCCTGAGCAAGAGTGAGACCCCGTCTCTACTATAAACAGAAAGAAATTATTTGGCCAACTAATATATATAGAAAAAACTAGCCGGGCATGGTGGCGCATGCCTGTAGTCCCAGATACTCGGGAGGCTAAGGCAGTAGGATTGCTTGAGCCCAGGAGTGTGAGGTTGCTGTAAGCTAGGCTGATGCCACGGCACTCACTGTAGCCTGGGCAACAAAGTGAGACTCTGTCTCAAAAAAAAAAAAAAAAAAAAAAGTACTAACATAAACCCTGTAATGAGAAATTCAATTTATATTATTTGAGATGCTCATCTATGTGTAAATATTCAAGAATATCTGAACCCATGATAAAATGAAAGATCTGGTATCATCCAAAACACTACAAGTTAAGCTAAATGAAGGCCATGTACAGTGGCTCATGGCTATAATCCCAGTACTTTGGGAGGCTGAAGCAGGAGGATCGCTTGAGGCCAGGTGTTCAAGATCAGCCTGGGCAACATAGTGAGACCCCTGTCTTTCTAAAAAAAAAAAAAAAAAAAAGGATTAGAAAAAAAAAAAAGCTTAATGAGCAAGTCATATTACTGAGGACTACACAGAGAAGATAGAATGAAAGGGAGAATGCTGAAAGAAAAGCATGTTGGGACAAAAAGAAAAGGACAGTTGAGATGATGAAATATATACAGTGTATGTATAATACAATGTCAGCAATCCAGAGAGTTTTAGCTAGAAAGGGATATATGTAGAATTTGACAGGGAGAAAAAAATTAGTACAAGAGACATTGTCAGGCAATAATGGCCTCACTGAAGTCAAAGGGTATGAATTTGTACTCTGCTGCCCAGTCTGCTTCCTGATTCTCTCTAGTCACATGCTATAGTCCAAGAACAGAAGGAGAGATATAGATAATGGCTGTGAGATGGCTCAATATGCTGAGTCCCAGCAGGGGCACTGATGAAAGAGTGAATAAAGAGTGTCAGCGACAGAGTGCATAGTGAGGGTTCTAGCCAAAGAATCAAGAGCAAGGGAGCCTGCGACAGAGTGATCAGTGAAGGGACTGGGACAGAGAGGACGGCACGGGTAATGGCAATAGAACTCATAGCAAGGGCACCTCTAATAGAATGGACAGGGACTGTACCAGTGACAGAGCAGACAGCAAGGCACCAGAATAGAGTCTCCAGCAAGAGTGCTGGTGATAAAATGGACAGTGAGTAGGCCAGGCACAGTGGATCACGCCTGTAATCCTAGCACTCTGAGAGGCTGAGGCAGGAGGAACGCTCAAGGTCAGGAATTCGAAACCAGCCTGAACAAGAAGGAAACCCCGTCTCTACTAAAAAAATAGAAAGAAATTAATTGGCCAACAAAAAATATAGACCAGCACAGACCAGCACAAATTAGCCAAGCATAGTGGCACATGCCTGTAGTCCCAGCTACTCGGGAGGCTGAGGCAGGAGGATTGCTTGAACCCAGGGGTTTGAGGTTGCTGTGAGCTAGGCTGATGCCACGGCACTCTAGCCCGGGCAACAAAGTGAGACTCTGACTCAAAAAAAAAAAGAATGGACAGTGAGCACACCTCTCATGGAGTGAGTGGTGAGGAAAGCAGTGATAGATGAGATGACAAGTGTCACAGCTGGAGAGACAAGTAAAGGCAAAAGAGTGATAATATAGTCAGAGAGCAGGGAATTGTGCATCAACCAGAAATCATGAGGAAAGCAAAGAGCAGACATGTGGGCATAATATTCAAAATATTTCTTAACTGGTATGACAGAGGCACTGATCAATAGCATGAATGCAGAGCACATTAATAATAGAAGACACCTGGAGTTGTTATATTGTGGGTACCAGGGAAAAGGATGGTACTCATGAGGCCTGTAAAGTCTGTTCAAGCTACTGGGGGGCAGAAGTAGAAAAAATACAGAATAAGTGACTCAAGTCTGTCTACATCAGTAGAGCATTGCACATGGAGATTTATCTGGATGGCTGCTCACCTAGAAGGGCAGGTATGGAGGGCAGGAATGAATGACGAAGCAGCTAGTTAGAAGACAGGAGGTAGGCACAAATTAGTGATGGTCCAAGAGCCATGCTCACTTTAACAGAGTCTGTATATCCATCATTTATAAAACAGTTTAAAATTAAATTGTACACAGTAGTGTTTATATCTGAATTTTATAGATTATATAAAAGCAATTCAGCAAACACTGTATTTCACAGACTCAACAAATTACCTTTTCTTCCATCTCATAATCAACTCCAAATATAGGACTGGCAGAATAGACTTTGTGAAGTGAATTGATTTCCTTAACTGATTCTTGTAGTTTTTCCACAGGATCTATTTTAAAGCCAAGAACATATCCTCCACTCTACAATAATGATAATAATAAAAAAATAAGCTCAGCTGAGGAACAGTATTTATATTATATGATAAACCATAGCTCTAATTGTCCATATTTTAGAGCAAAATATGTAAGTTGATTTTTTCAATTAAATTGTTATTATGAAAAATTTCAAGAATATACAAAACTAGAAGAGTACAGTAAGCTTTCATGAAGCCATCAACCAACTTTGACAAGTAGCAATATGTGGCTAACTGTTTCATCTGTAACCTCTCCCTCAACTGAAATCCCTGCTCCTCTCTCAGGATTATTTTGAAGCATATCCAAATATAACATCACTTCATCTGTAAATATCAAAGCTGATCTTTCAAGATTTGAAAATACACTGTAGACTGTGAGGGCCAAAGGAACTCAGTTTTTCTAGAGCTAGGCCTTGAAAAAGAACAGAAGAGGAAAGGAAATGGCCTGAGGCTATTACCTTGAAGCGTTAGGAAAGAAACTTGACCATGATAGGGTGTTGGAGAACAGTGTTAAATTAAGTAGCATACTGTAATAGTTGAGAGCATATGTTTTAGGTTAAGAGGGCATACTTCAGCGTTCCAATTCTGGTTCTGCAACTAATTTACTAGCTGTGTGATACTGAGATGCTTACTTTCCTTAAACTTTTTAAGCCTCAATTTTCTAACCATAAAATCATTATCAGTTGTATAAAATAAGGTAAACATATATGTGAAACTTAGTATAGTGCCAGGAACAGAGCAAACACTCAATAAGTGGCAGCAATAGACCAGGGTAAAAGAAATAAGCAGACATTCATGTTTAAATTTAGAATTCAAAAGACAAGTGATTTTATAAATTACTTCTTAAAAATATATTTAAACTTTTTTTTAAGCCAGTCAAATTTAGCAGTGGGAAGTTATATACCAACTTTAGTAACACTAATGTTAATAATATCTGATAACTCACTATCATCAGACCAGCACAAATGCTTTATTTAAATATATTTCCTCCCTTCTGGGTCTTTGGAGGAAAAAAAAAAAAAGAAAACAAATAAATGTGTTTCTTCAAAAACCTGGCATTATGGAGCATAGCAGGTTATAATTAGGTACATATAATCTCTGTCTGTAAATATAAAATCTCAAATAGGGTGTCTGTGTATGTGTGTGTGTATCTGTGTTTCTCAAAGTCTTATAATTCAGTCAGACCTGGAATCCAAACTTAGCCCCACTGCTTGCTAGTTGTGAGATCATGGACAAGATTCCTGACTATAAAATAGGGAAAAAATAGTAACTGGTTCATAGAACTGTATAAAGATTGAGATAATGCATGACAAGCCCTTAGAACAGTGACTTGACTCTGTCATTAACAGAAGTGACAATCATAATGATAATAACGATTATGTCTATTCAACCAAAAAACACAAACAGGATTCTTCCTATGGGGCAATTACTATAAGACTTCAAACACTTCATATAACTTCATATTATAGCTAATATTCTTCTCAGATATAAACTGCTTACTATCTAAATAAAACTAAAAATCTACACTGTCACAGTTTTAAAAATCTATCAAAGATTAATAAAAATGTAAAATATCTTACCTGCTGAGAGCTTTCTATGACAAGAGCTAAACCAAATTTTGAATCTCTAATCTTTATTGAACGCTAGATATAAAAGAAAAAAGAAAAAATGCATGTTTTTATTATCTGATAGTAGTGACTCTTTAACACAGTTTTTAAACTTTTACACAGTAAATACTTTTCACAGTCTAATTAGGGGTACCTAATCCCCGGCTGTGGACCAGTACTAGTCCAAGGCCTGTTAGGAACCAGGCCGCACAGCAGGAGATAAGTGGCAGGTGAGGGAGTGAGTGAAACTTCATCTGTATATACAGCTACTCCCCATCACTCATTACCACCTGAGCTCTGCCTCCTATCAAATCAGCGGTGACATTAGATTCTCATAGGAGCGCAGACCCTACTGTAAATTGCACATGCACGGGATCTAGGTTGCACACTACTTATGAGAATCTAATGCCTCATGATCTGAGGTGGAACTGAGGCAGTGATGCTGGTGCTGGGGAGTGGCTACAAACACAATTATCATTACTAGAGATGTTTGACTGCACAATAAATGTAATGCACTCGAATCATTCCTAAGCCATACCCCTCAGCCCCGATCTGTGGAAAAACTGTCTTCTGTGAAACCAGTCCCTGGTGCTAAAAAGGTTGGGGATTGCTGAGAACAGACTTCTCCCTCTTTCCTTAATTAAACTCCCACATATATCAAGTAAATGAACCAAGACTCATACTGAAAATAGGTGGCAAACTTGTAAGGCAATACAAAGAAGACATCTCTGAAATTTGTACAAAATTCTCTGATTCAAATATTCCTCACTTCTAGGGAATCAACTTTGAACTTAAACAAAAGGCCTGCAATCTTTTAGTTATGGTGAACCAGTGTCTTTCATGCCTCCTATGGCTGGCTTAATTTTTTAAAGTCACATGTGTCTTCTGTTTCTCATATCATAGATGGCTAAATTCTTAAAGAACCTCCATTCTTTTTATTTTTTTAAAATAAAGTTTATGGGCATTCATCACTGGGCATCAAGGAAGGTTGAGATAGATCAAGTGTAACTCACATCAACTGGTAAATATGACATGAAAAGTAAGCTTGGTCAGCAGGAGATGGGGTGGTGATACCATTGGCCTGGGAAAAGGTAGGAATAGAAAATGGCAGGTAGGGCCTGTAGAAAGTGACACAAAATGTATCTGCTAGCAGGATGGGGAAGAACCATGTGGGACCTAACATTATGACCAGCAGACTTACAGCCCAGAGAAAGGTAGGCCGGCGAGTGATATCACACTTCCAGATAGTGGGTATTACAAGTTGAGAGAGAGAGAAAGATTGAGAAGAGAGAAGAAAGAATAGAGAGGGAAAGGTTCTCATGGTAATTTTTATGAAAACCTGGCATTTCATCTACATTGCTTTATACCCCACCAAGAGTATACACAATCCCTCTTGAGAAGCATAGAACACTGGCACTCTGGCTGTCAACAGACAATCTAACAAGGTGACTATGGTTGATACAGGCTGATAAGACAGAAACCAGCAAGAATCTGATACATATCTATAGGAGTGGAGTCAGGGTACTGGGTTGTAGAGCTGAAGTTAGAATATGACTGCTGCAGTGACAGACTGTGATCATATCAGGTTGCAAGTTGTTTGGGACAAGCTGAATTCATTCCAGAGCAATAATTGGCAACTCTATTCTTTTTTTTTTTTTTCTTTTTTCTTTTTGTTACAGGTAAAACATAGGAGAGAGGCAACTCTATTCTTAAATAACAAAAAGTATCCTATTTGAAGAACAGAACAGCACAAGGTTGTTTACTACTCAGTAATTATTCAGCATAATAGAAGTTAGGTTAGGAAAGCTGTAACACATGTAAATCTCATATAAAAAAAGCAGTGAACAATACAAACACCAATTTGTCAAACACCTATGTAGACTCTGTCACATCTTCCCAGCCTTGATTATAAATTCTTACATTTCTTTAGATGGCCAGAGATAATTCTCTTCCTATGAGATTCTATGACTTTCTATTTAATGTGTTGCTTTTCTCCACCAGACTGAAAGCTCCTTGATGGCAGGAATTGTGTACTGGATCATGATTTTCATGATTGTATCTCTAGTACCTAGTACAGAGTAGGTGCTGAATATATGGCAAATGAATGAATGAATGATCACATATTTTAAAGAAACCTAGAAATCAAATAATTTAGCAAAAGATGGGCTTAGGAATATTTTACAAAGAATTATCTTTATCATAGGCCAACAATTCTATTTTTCAAAAAAATGACATTTTCCAGATATCACATATATCATATTTATTCAATAACTATAAATAAAACTGCTTAGTCTTAAGACTATATATTCTACAGTAAAGGCATTTATCATAGGATAACCTCACAGGATTTTCATGAACTATTTTTATGTTCCCTCTAATTTGTATTAGAATTCTGCAAGTAGTTTCTTTATATAAAATGAAATTCTTTACATCTGCAAAACATCCAAAAAAAACAAAAAAAAATTTAAAAAATGAAATTCTTTAGTGCATTGTAGTTTACTATTTGTTTCACTGAATCACATTATTTATCATAGCAGCAGCTGAGTAAAAAGAACTATCTTTACCTACTTCCAAAACAAATTGGTCTCAGCTGTAGTCAGTTCTTATTTTGGATTTTAATAGTTTTAATTGAACTTAAGCTAAAAGTATTATCACTAAAAATAATCTTGATTCCTTTCACTAAACCTATCATATGAATCCAGCTTGTATTATATTCTGTATCTAAAAACAATGAAAGCAGTTCATTCACACAATTAATGAATTCATTCTAGTTTTTAAAAGAGTTTGGGGTAGAAAGTGGCAAGAAAGCCAGGAGAAATTGTGTGGATCAGTGTGCTAAAGCCATGCCAAGGAACCACCAAATACCTGCCTCATGAAAAGGTTACAAAAAACTTTTTATAGCTAAAGGCCTTCAGATGGAATCTAAGAGACACCTTACTCGTATGATAACTACTTAAATTTTTAGAATACGGTATATTTCTCTCCTAATAGCAAGTTGATAATAGTGCTCTTTCCCTTGAATATAAGTACAATTAGATCTTTTCTATGTTTGGATATTTCATATTAACTTATCTACATCTTTAAAATATGTTCTCAGCTAATAACTGCTGCCACTCAATAAAGGAGAGAGATGGCTGGTCCGATGGTAGTGGTTACCAGAACTTATTAACATTAGTGTCACTGAAGTTGGTATTCAACCCCCCACTGCTAAATTTGACTGGCACAAAAAAAAAAGAAAAAAAAAAAAAGAAAAAAGGAGAGAGAGAACTTATCTAATCCTCAAATTACTATTGAACACAAATTATTAACTGCTTATTATAAACTAGTATTAACTGTTGAATAGAAATTATTTATTCTACTTTTTAAAAAGGTCAAAATGCATGTACTTACAATTTGCAGATACGGTATACTGACATTAAAACTGTCATTCATATTTGCATGCCACACAATTCTCACATTGGTAATAAAAAAGGTTCCTAAATTTCCCTGTAAAAGACAGTAAAGAAAGATACATCAGTGATCATTTGTTTGGATACCTATTCTTCATTTCCTAAACACCAGAATAAATCTGATAATTACAGCAGCAGATAATACCAGAATTAAGTATTATGGAGTATTAATGATTTCATCATTCATTGGATGGCAGTGCAGTTAGATAGATGACTGAGAGTCTGGACTCTGAAGTCAAACTGCCTAATCATTAAACCATCAGTAACTACTATGTAGAAATTTCTTCTTGGTATATTTTGTCAAATATAAAATGGAGATTTGATTAAATAACTCATATAAATAAAGCTCTTAGCACAGTGCCTGGCACATAGTAAGCGTTTTACAAATGTTAGATCTTACTATAATTATTATTCAAAACCTGGGATAAGTCAAAGCAAAGGAGTTGTGGCACATGTAATAACCCCCTTCAATCCACAAGACATATGTTATGGCTCTTCAACACTTAACACATAGAGCAAAACTGTTCTCCAGTTATATGAGCCCTCGACATTTATTCAAAATTATCTCAGGATGATAGCTAAATGTTCTCAAAAAATCTTTAAGACCTAATAACATGGCACCAAAATTACCTGCCTCTACCATTTATCTATCATTCTCTACCTCCATTTCTCCCCTAGCCCACCACACACATATCCAGAAGAATTTTATACTTTGAGGTTGGGCATAAGATTGGGAATTAATATTCCCAATCAAACCCAGAACCTCTAAAAGCCTTCTTCTGGGATGACCATCCTACTCCTATTCCCCAGTTATAAACAAATCTACTTATGTATTTCTCTTCCACTCTCATCTTGCAAGAAATTGTTATACAACAAAAAAATTTAACCCCATTATTCCCTGCTCATTAATCAATACAGTGTAACTTTATAAGGAATAATTTTTTTTTGAGACCGAGTCTTGCTCTATCACCCTGGGTAGAGTGCAGTGGCATCACCGTAGCTCACTGCAATGTCAAACTCCTGGGCTCAAGCTGTCCTCTTGCCTCAGCCTCTCGAGTAGCTGGGACTACAGGAGTGTGCCATGATGCCCAAACAATTTTTCTATTTTTAGTAGAGATGGGATCTCCCTCTTGCTCAGGCTGGTGTGGAACTCCCAAGCTCAAGCAATCCTTCAGCCTCAGCCTCCAAGAGTGCTAGGATTATATACAGGTGTGAGCCCCACTGTGCCTGGCCAGGAATAATTCTTTTAATTTTTTTTTGAGACAGAGTCTTGCTCTGTTACCTGAGCTAGAGTGCCATGGTGTCAGCCTAGCTCACAGTAACTTCAAACTCCTGGGCTCAAGCAATCCTTGCCTCAGCCTCTGAGTAGCTGGGACTATAGGTGCATACCACCACATCCAAGCAAGGAATAATTTTTTTCTCACTATTTTCTCTTATTTAAAAAAAGAGAACAACTTATAAAACTCTTTAAGACTTTTTTAAAGCAATAGGAGAGCATGTTTTATTTATTATTTTTCAATAAATACAAATTAGGTTGACAATAACATTCTTATTTTAAATAAAATGATATATCTGATAATCCTGTAATATCTCCTTAATTAATTAATCAATCAAAAATGCTAGGTGCTATGCTAGGTGGTAAAGATCTATCTATGAATAGAGTAACTCCATACCTACCCTTATAAACCCTACAATCTAAAGTGGGTTTAGAGACAACCTATATATTTTAGAGTAATACTAATTTGGAGTGTAATTGTTAAGTACAAGGTGCATAAGGAACACACAGAAGGAATCTTTCAGAAAGTGACATCTACTACATGATCTCACTTATATGTGGAATCCAAAAGCACTGGGTGGTGGAGGGCAGGTGAAGGTTGAGGGGTTAGGATTAGGGAGATGTTGATCAAAGGATACAAAATTTCAGTTAGAAGTAATAAATTCAACAGATCTATTGTACATGATGACTATAGTTAATAACAATGTATTATATTCTTGAAAGTTGCTAAGAGATTTTATTTTAGTTTTACTTATTTTTTTTTACTTTTTTTTTTCCCCCACTTGCCAAGGCTGATTTTTGATGAGAGATTTTTAAGTGTTCTCACCACAAAAAATAAGCATTTGTGGTAATGTGTATGTTAATTAGTTCAATGTATTTATTCTACAAGGTATACATCTTTCAAAATATCATGTTGCATATGAGAAAGATACAATTTTTGTCAATTAAAAAAATTTTAAGGCCGGGCATGGTGGCTTATGCCTGTAATCCTAGCACTCTGGCAGGCCGAGGAGAGCAGATCATTTGAGCTCAGGAGTTTAAGACCAACCTGAGCAAGAGTGAAACCTTGTCTCTACTAAAAAAATAAAAATTAAAAATATTTTTAAAAATCAAAAAAAATTTTAAAAACAAAATTAAAATTTTTAAAAGTTGTTTTGAATGAAAATTTCAGTGTATTATTGAAACACATTCATGCTCACTTGTTTACATATTGTCTATGGCTGGTTTCACACTATAATGGCCAGACTGAGTAGCTGCCAGGGAAACTGCATGGCCTGCAAAAGCCTAAAGTATTTACTATCTGGCCCTTTATAGAGAAAAAATTGTTAATCACTAACCTAAAGGATGAGAGAGAGTTATTCAGGTGGGGAGCTGTCTAAATTTTACAGAACCTTTATCATAGTTTAAAACTAGAACTTTTCAAATGAACAAAGTTCATTTATAATTTGTTTATGATTCAATACCTAGCAAGAAGCTCTTTGTTCAAATGATATAGTTTTACCACAGTGGTTATGAGTCTAACCTAGGTTGTAACACACAGTAAGGATAAATTTTTCTCTAGAAATTGATATGTTTCTTATTCTGTTAATTGCTTACAGGTTTCAACTAGTCATAATTTCTTTTTTATTTTTTTTTATTTCAGTATATTATGGGAGTACAAATGTTAAAGTTACGTATATTGCCCATGCCCTCCCTCCCCCCTCGAGTAAGAGCTTCAAGCGTGACCATCCCTCAAATGTTGCACATCTCACTCATTGTGTTTGTATATACCCATCCCCTCCTCCCCCCTCCCACCTGCCCGGCACCCGATAAATGTTTTTCCTATATGTCCACTTAGGTATTGATCCATTAATACCAATTTGCTGGTGAGCACATGTGGTGCTTGTTTTTCTATTCTTGAGATACTTCACTTAGTAGAATGGGTTCCAGCTCTATCCAGGAAAATACAAGAGGTGCTATATCACCATTGTTTCTTTTTTTTTTTTTTTTTTCTTTCTCTTTTTTTTCTTTTTTTTTTTTCTGGAAACATGACCACTTGGAACACCATTGTTTCTTAAAGCTGAATAGTACTCCATGGTATATATATATATACCACATTTTATTAACCCACGCACGTATTGATGGGCATTTGGGTTGTTTCTACAACTTTGCAATTGTGAATTGTGTTGCTATAAACATTCGAGTGCAGGTGTCTTTTTCATAAAGTGACTTTTGTTCTTTTGGGTAGATGCCCAGTAGTGGAATTGCTGGATCAAATGGTAGATCTACTTGTATGGCTTTAAGGTATCTTCATATTGTTTTCCACAGAGGTTGAACTACAACTAGTTATAATTTCAAGAGTGAATAAGAAGTTATAATAATGGATTTGAGTCCAAATGAGTTATATGTTTAGTTCCCTAAAGACTGGATTTATAAGGCTTCTGTTACTATACACATCATGGTTCTCCCCCATCAGCATAAGTTTATCAAGAGGTAGAGGGCAGCATAATACAAGGGGAAAAGCATGATTCTTGGATGAACTACATGTGAGGTCACTTTAACTATCTGGGGCTTGAGTTTCTCATCTATAAGTGAAGGAAGACTGAATTAAATGATATCTAAGGTTTAGCCCTAAATTCTATACATAACAAAAAGTGATAAAAAAAAAAAAAGCACAAAACCATAAAAATATAAAAATCAGAATATTAACTCATATCAAGAGCTATAATGCTAATTTTAACAATTAGAGTTGAATGACCATATAAATCCAATGATGAATGGAAAAATGATTACCAAAACTCTTTCCTTAAAGGTTCACTAGTTCTTTGCACAATACCTGATCACTGGATAAATTCCATACTCCATTGATTTTATCATATACATGTTCTCGTGGTAATAATCTTAGTTGCTTGTTTTGAATTAGTGCACTTCTCAATTTAAAATCACGATACATTTTAGAAGTTTCATATGCTCTACAAAAAAAGAACAAAAGACCGACCAAAACTGAAAATGTGTTTTTTTAGGTTATGTTTACTTATCTACTAAAATAAACAGTTGTTAGTATTGATGTATATCACTCAAATAATTATCATGGTAGATTTTTATATATTTTTTTAATTAAAAAAATTTTTAGTAGCCCTAAGGGGATGAAAAAAATTTTTTATAGAGATAAGGTCTTGCCACATTTCCCAAGCTAGACTTGAACTCCTGGGCTCAAGTGATTCTCCTGCCTCAGCCTCCCAAGTAGCTGGAGCTATGGGTGTGCACTACTGCACTTGGCTATATTTTTCTTATTAATAAGTTTTAGTGATTACAGTTTTTTGTAGACTTTGTCATTTTATTGCAGTATATACACATTTTATCTCAGTAATCTACTGAAGCTATGGGGAGGAGGTAATACAGAATGACTACTATGGGTATGGGATTTATTTGGGGGGGTGATAGAAATATTCTGGGATTGAACAGTGGCAATAGTTACACAGTCTTGTGAATATACTAAAACTACCAACTTCTAAACTTCTAAAGTACTTCAAAATGGCAAATTTTATGTTATGTGAAATTCTGTCATGTGAATTATATCTCAATAAAAAATTAAACCATTATGTAGATCAAAACATCATCAATAAAATTAAAAATCAAATAACAAACTAGGAACCTAAGACATATATGACAGATAAGAGTGTAATTAAGAAATTTACAATACAAAACCAAAAAACAAAATCTATGAAATACATGAATAATTTCAACTTCACTAGTAATAAAAGAAATACAAATTAAACAATTACATATATATCCCATCATCTTAGCAAAGCTTTTAAAAAAATCATAGCACTAAGGGTTGTTTTTTTAAAAAGAGAACAGAGGTAGTGAAAAGAGAAGAATTTAGCAAACAACAACATCAAAAAACTCATAAAACAAAACAATAAAACAACTTATCAGAGAAAACACCCAAACATGCTTTCTACTGCTAAAAAACAGTATTTTAAATTAATTAACTGAATTATCCAATTCAATTATCTACGTTGAATGAATTCTTTATTTCACTTTACCTACCCAGGCAGCTAATTTAATCCAATCTTCAATAGAAATTTTTATGAATCTTCAGTAGTTTTATGTGTTTTATAAATACCTTCGAAGTGCTTATTAAATGATAATGAAATGTGTTCTTCTAAATATCTTCAGGATATTTGAAATAGAGCTTGGATGAAGATAGTACCACACTTCTAAATTTTATCCTCTAAACCAGGGGCCCTCAAACTTTTTAAACAGGGGGCCAGTTCACTGTCCCTCAGACGGTTGGAGGGCCAGACTATAGTTTAAACAAAACTTATAGAATTAAAACAAAACTTATAGAATTAAACAAATTCCTATGCACACTGCACATATCTTATTTTGAAGTAAAAAAACAAATGGGCAAAAACACCCGCATGTGGCCCACGGGCCGTAGTTTGAGGATGCCTGCTCTAAACGTTTATATCATAGAACAATCTAAAAATATTCCATGACCCACAAAGGGTTACTATACCTGTGTACTGCGATCACAGAAGTAAAAAGTCTAGGACTTCCTGGAACCAGATTTGTAAATATAAATTCAAAACGAGTGCTGTTACATTTTGTTAGTATATAAAGAGCTTCGGTTTGGCCTCGTAATTTCTGTAAGGACAAATTTATTTAAAAGTTCAGATTTTAAGAGCAATTTCTCATTTATAGTTAAAACAAACATCAACCTCAAATATCTAATGTTTATTTACTAAATATATATTTCAATAAGATATTTTAGACTTACCGAGTTAGCAGTCCTTGTTGTAATATTCAATACGCAGTTGTAGCCGATAGCTAAAATCCAAAAGCAAGAATTTAAAGAACAGGACACAGTAAACTGAGAAAAAATATTTTTCTAAAAAAACCCTACATACAGAATTTTTAACAGTTTTAAAAATTAAACATATATGGAAATTTAAAAATTTTTATGAAATAACTACACATTTAAGTTAAATAATTAAAAGAACTAACGAGTCAATTCTGCCTCTGAACAAAGAAAAAGGAAGTTTGCTTCTCTACAACCTATACAGCATTATTTACTGAAAATTTTAGCACTACTATAAGTCTAGCTGAATAATCTAAAAGAGTTTTTAAAAATAAGTGAAACAAAATTTAACACAATGAAAGATTTTACTTTATTAGAGTTTAGGTCTTCCTTCTTTGGGATCACTTGAAACAAGTTATAGCACATTGTCAAAGATAAGCAAAAAACAAAAACTATTCAAGGTAAAGCCCTAATCTCACATATATCCAAGACATAAAATGAACTGACTAAAAGTAATGATTTCTTTTGCGCTGTGATGTAGTCTGTGGCTAGTCTTGGATTTCTAAAGTTTTTTTAATCAATTTAAGATTTCCACATATTTCATGGTATAGCTTTTTGGTATAAAAAGCCACCATTGAAGTTCACTTGACATAGGATTTTTTCTTTAGAATTATCTAAAAATGATACTTACAAAGATTGACTCTGGGTAATGCCAAAGAGTGCCAGATAATTCTTAAATTTGTTACTAAGAGTCTACCTAAAAGCAAACAAATAAAAAATAGGTTAGCTTAAGTAGGGACCTATTTTTCCAGTATTGAATGAGGTGGATATGGAACTTCTGGCTCAGTGTCAGCAGCAACATTCATAGATATTTTTCTTATACTTATTAACTGAAAATATGTATTGTGCATATCTACTCTATGTAAGGGATACAATACATGATTCAGAATCACATAGAAACAAAATCTGACAGTTTTAGAAGGGATACAGGTATTCTTTGCCAATACTTTGGCTTTAACTCAAACTGACTGATGAGAGAATTATGTACTAGATTTTTGTCTTAGTAGAAGCTGTTCTGGGGTTCCAGGAAGTCATATGTGTACAAATGAAAATGAATATGGGATAATTACAAAGCCATTCATTGAAATCACACTTTTTTTTTTTTTTTTTGAGACAAGGTCTTACTCTGTTGCCCAGGCTGGAGTGCAATGGCGCCATGATACCTCACTGTACCCTCAAACTCCTGGGCTCAAGTGTTTCTCCTGCCTCAGCCTGCTGAATAGCTAGGGCTATAGGTGTGTGCCACCATACCAGCTAATTTTTTTAATTTTTTAATTTTTTTTTTTGAGACAGAGTCTCGCTTTGTTGTCCAGGCTAGAGTGAGTGCCGTGGCGTCAGCCTAGCTCACAGCAACCTCAAACTCCTCCTGGGCTCGAGTGATCCTTCTGCCTCAGCCTCCCGAGTAGCTGGGACTACAGGCATGCGCCACCATGCCCGGCTAATTTTTTATATATATATCAGTTGGCCAATTAATTTCTTTCTATTTATAGTAGAGACGGGGTCTCGCTGTTGCTCAGGCTGCTTTTGAACTCCTGACCTTGAGCAATCCGCCAGCCTCGGCCTCCCAAGAGCTAGGATTACAGGCGAGAGCCACAGCGCCTGGCCATACCAGCTAATTTTTTAAAATATTTGTAGAGATAGGGACTCACCATGTTGCTCAGGCTGGTCTGGAACTCTTGGCCTCAAGCAATCCTTGGAGGCCTTGGCCTCCCAAAGTACTGGGATTACAGACGTGAGCCATCGTGCCCGGCTGAAATCACACTTTTCAAAGTACTATCACATACATATTAATCTCTACCATATGAGTGCTCTCTTAGTAGTTCTCACTTTAAAAAGCCACATACTTATATACCCAATTTTGCTGTGAGCAACCTGTTTTTGCTCATATGAAGTTATGGCCAAGCTGAAGTCTATTTATTTAAGGCATTGTACTTTTCTTTCTTTCTTTTCCTCTCTCTTCAATCTTTCTTTCTCTTCTCTTCTTCCTCTCTCTCCCTCTCCCACTCTCCCTCTCTCTCTTTCTTTTTGAGATGAGGTATCACTATGTTACCCAGGCTGGCCTTGAATTTCAGGCTCAAGTGATTCTCAGCCTCCCAAGTAGCTGGGATTGACAAGCATGTGCCACTGCACCCAGCTTTGTACTTTTCATTACAGCATCATACTGATGTTCTTACAGTGAAGTACAAAGTTAGATACTTCATTTCTCAGAGTGTGTCCTGTGCAGCAGTAACCCTTTACAGATGCTCCAAGGAAAAGAAAAAGTCAAATGAATCTGAGCATGGTAAACTAGGTATATTAGAAATATATAATACAATTAGCATATTAAGATAGCTTTGAAGTATCTTGAAATAATAAACTCACTTAAATATAACACATTATTTCTCTAACAAATTATAGCCATAGAATTCTTCTTTTTTTTTTTTTTGAGACAAGAGTCTCACTTTGTTGCCAAGGATAGAGTGAGTGCTGTGGCATCAGTCTAGCTCACAGCAACTTCCAACTCCTGGGCTCAAGCAATCCTCCTGCCTCAGCCTCCCCAGTAGCTGGGACTACAGGCATGTGCCACCATGCCCAGCTAATTTTTTCTATATATATTAGTTGGCCAATTAATTTCTTTCTATTTATAGTAGAGATGGGGTCTCGCTCTTGCTCAGACTGGTTTTGAACTCCTGACCTTGAGCAATCGGCTTGCCTTGGCCTCCCAGAGAGCTAGGATTACAGGCATGAGCCACTGCGCCTGGCCAGCCTTAGAATTCTTTTGATGAGTAATCTACAACCAAGTCATATTCTTTCCTCCCTGAAAACCTCTAGAATGTCTAAAATCAGAGAAATTAGGCCTGCATGAATACTGGAGTTAGATGTGATAGAAATGAAGTTTCTAAAAAGAAGAAAATTACTTGGAAGGTTAAGAATCATAAAAAAAAAAAAAAAAAAAAAAAAAAGAAGAAAATAATTCTCAAGGGAGATTGTGAAAAATCACAGAATATGTTTGACAATAAATAAGTAACCCAGCATGGCTGGAGTGTAAGGTTCACACAAGATCATAGAAGACTGGTATTGCACCTATTAGACTATGGATCCAACAGAAAACAGATGGCACGTTCAAATCAGGATAACTGAGGTCATTTGCAAAAGGTCTTATTGTTTTTTTATTTTTATTTTTATTTTTTTTTTGAGACAGAGTTTCACTTTGTTGCCCAGGCTAGAGTGAGTGCCGTGGCATCAGCCTAG
This sequence comes from Microcebus murinus, assembly GCF_040939455.1. Classification (NCBI taxonomy): domain Eukaryota; kingdom Metazoa; phylum Chordata; class Mammalia; order Primates; family Cheirogaleidae; genus Microcebus; species Microcebus murinus. The sequence goes on along the minus strand of NC_134111.1, from coordinate 48,344,815 downwards.
CTCACAGCAACCTCAAACTCCTGGGCTCAAGCAATCCTCCTGCCTCAGCCTCCCGAGTAGCTGGGACTACAGGCATGTGCCACCATGCCCAGCTAATTTTTTCTATATATATTAGTTGGCCAATTAATTTCTTTCTATTTATAGTAGAGATGGGGCCTCGCTCTTTCTCAGGCTGGTTTCGAACTCCTGACCTCGAGCAATCCGCCCGCCTCAGCCTTCCAGAGTGCTAGCATTACAGGCATGAGCCACTGCGCCCAGCCAGGCCTTACTGTAAAAGTATGGATGGTGTTAGGAACCATAGGTGAGTCGGCAGACCTGCTACTGCCCTAGGACCAGAAAGACAAGAGGGAGCAGTTAACAAAATCTGGAAAGAACAACAGTCCTCTGCAGCTGACTGTTTTGAGGGAGGAGAGAGACATAGCCAGCCTCTCACTGGGAAAGAACTAGTGGAATAAATACCAGACTTCATGCTTCTGCCTCCCTTTGATCTTCTGCCGTGGCTCTTAAAAATGGAAGGCAGAGTGTACAAGGAACCCTTTGATGTATTCTATAGAAGTCATCTTCCCAGGGCAAGGGGAAAACGGTGGAGAAGGGCACTAGACCTGGAGGGACACATGGAAGACAGCAGCATGAGCAAGAAAAGTTGTTTGTGGACAAACTAGAAGTTCTTCAATACTAGATAAACAAATCCAGAGTTAGATCTATTAGTAATGGGGGTATTGGAGTTGGGGGTAGGGTTTAGGATTGGAATTGGGGAGAATTGAAAATTTTTAAGGATTGTGACCCAGGCAGTTTAGAAAGCAATGTAGGTAGACTGGTTCATTACTTAGCTATGTGACCTTGGAAAAGTTAAATAACCTCTCTGTTCTTCAGTCTCTTCATTTGAAAAAAAACACAATAGTATCTATTCTGTATTTTATATTATTTTTATTATTAGATGAGATTATATATTATAATGATATATTATTATATATTATAATGATATATTAAATGATTCAGGACAGTTACTGGCAAATAGTAAACATGTACAACATTAACATCTATTTTTAAAAATATCTTAATCCTTTACAAACTCATTTGTATGATTTATTTTTTTTTATTACAGACACATTGGTTTATGTTTGTCTTATGCTAGTTTACCTATGCAATATTTCTTTTTTTTTTTTTTTTTTTTTGAGACAGAGTCTCACTTTGTTGCCCGGGCTAGAGTGAGTGCCGTGGCGTCAGCCTAGCTCACAGCAACCTCAAACTCCTGGGCTCGAGTGATCCTTCTGCCTCAGCCTCCCGGGTAACTGGGACTACAGGCATGTGCCACCATGCCCGGCTAATTTTTTATATATATATCAGTTGGCCAATTAATTTCTTTCTATTTATAGTAGAGACGGGGTCTCGCTCAGGCTGGTTTTGAACTCCTGACCTTGAGCAATCCGCCCGCCTCGGCCTCCCAAGAGCTAGGATTACAGGCGTGAGCCACAGCGCCCGGCCTTATGCAATATTTCTTATGCTAGTTTACCTATGCAATATTTATCTAGGCCAGCCGTGGTGGCTCACACCTGTAATCCTAACACTTTGGGAGGCCGAGGTGGGTGGATTGTTTGAACTCAGGGGTTCAAGACCAGCCTGAGCAAGAGTGAGACTCCATCTCCACTAAAAATAGAAAGAAATTAATTGACCAACTAAAAAAAATATATACACAAAAAACTAGCCGGGCATGGTGGTACATGCCTGTAGTTCCAGCTACCTGGGAGGCTGAGGCAGTAGGATGGCTTGAGCCCAAGAGACTGAGGTTGCTGTGAGCTAGGCTGATGCCATAGCACTCACTCTAGCCTGGGCAACAAAGTGAGACTCTGTCTCAAAAAAAAAAAAAAAACAATATTTATCTCTACAACTGGGATATGAGCTCAGGACATCTATTGATTTTTTAATATTTTTCTATCAGAAGGTCCCAGGAGAAATTATAGACAGTTTGCCTTATAAAACCACTGACTAACTCTGTTTACCTTTTTTTTTTTTTTTGCTCTTAGTATATCTCCTACAATTCTCTAGGATTCTTATGCTGCCTCTGTGCTGGTTAAGGACCCCATCCTACAGCTCCAAACCAAGTGTTCTTGGCATGAACTTTTCTCTCTGTCCTCTCAAACATGAAAATATAGCTGTCCCTGTTTCTACTAATCTCCCAAACACTGCAATATGGCTGTCCCTGTTTCCTTCTCACATGGCTTTAGTGTGCAAAGTTAATCTGAAAATTTCAAGTCAGGGTACTTACAGTTGAAGAAGGATTAAATGTGTGCTAATCTTCTGGGGTATTTATAGTTCTAACACAGGGGCCCCTGAACTTGGCAATGCCTTAACTTGGTCATTTTCAAACTGCTGGAAAGGAGAGGAGGGAGACAGCTAGAAGGCAGTATTCCCTTCTCTACCACCTATCAACTAGAAGCTTTGCACACTCCTGTAAAATTTCATTTGTCCAAAGCTTTCTGAGGTCTGTGTGGAAAGTTATTTGTAAAAATAGAAAGTTATTTTTATTAATAGTAGGATTTCAGGCATTGTGATACAGATTTTTGTCTAGGGAGGCTTTTTGCTCCTCCTATTCCAAAGTACTAGTACAAGATCCTACACTCAATGAGTATTTGATGAATTGAAAAATGTTCTATTACCCATGGTCTTTGTTTGGACTAGTGGATGGACTATTACATAAGAGTTCTTACCAATCAGTATGAGAATAACCAAGTTTTCTCTTGGCTTCCTCAAGTTATTTCAGATTTCCGATACAGCTATCTTGACAGTGGAATTATCAAATGCACAAACTAAGACTTCTTATTTGCTACTAGATCTTTGTAATCCACTCTCACTCGGGCATGATCAACACCAGGAAGCATTTCAGAAATGTGATCTAAGCATTCCTTTAAGGACAGGCCCTAGCCATTAACAGGATCTGTCTGTAGCTCGTGGTAACAGGTTCCCCTCAGAAAAGAAAGGCTTAGGAGCAAAAAAAGAAAAGAAAAGAAAAGAAAAGAAAGGCTTATAACAGGATCTACTACTTGTATAACACTCCAGAGCAGACCAGCATAAAGGCTGAGAGAGCAAGCGACTACTCAAAAAGCTGAAGTGACCATGTCCTGCCAATATAGGTTACTGTTCCTTCTCTAGGATTTACTGATCTCCCTTACTCAAGTGAGTTCTGCTACTTTCCCCCACTTACTCCTCTTGTAATAAAAGGTTTATGTGCCTCTCTCATAAAACGTCCTCTCCTCCACCAAAAACTTTTTGGATATAAGCTGCCACTCCTCATCTCCCAATTTTTTTCCTTGAAGAACAATAATGATGCTTCCAAGACCTTGCTGATTGCTGGCCACTGGCTCCATAGACAGCTGCTGTATGTAGTCTAGACTTTAAAGGTCCAGCCTTGGGGAATTTGGTTTGAGAGGGACTCTAGAGTCCAGCTGTGCTAGTCTTCAGTGACAGAAAAGTCTCACAGGACTTCCAGTACTGGACCTACAAATAGCCTTCAAACTACAGCACCAAATTTGTGGTCGACATGTCCATCTCTAGGTGTCAATCTTAGGCAATTGTGTAATTCTCCTGGATTTCTTAAACTGACCTATTTATGTTTTACTACCCCATATCCTTTTTTAAGGACATAGATCCAAGGATCAGAACTAACCCAGGCCTCTTGCAAACAGGGGTCCTAGAGTGGGTTTAAAAAGTGGGCTTTGTTTTGTTTTGTTTTGGTTTGGTAGAAATGGGGTCTCGCTATGTTGCTTAGGCTCGTTTCAAACTCTTGGCCTCAGATGTGAGGGGCATCTGGCTGTGACATCTGTCACCTCATTGATCACCAGGATTGATTCAGCTGATCTGGCTAGCTAGGCAGGTGTCCCCTTCCTCCCTCACTGATCCAAGTGCGTCCCTCCCTATCAATAGAGGAGGACTGTTCTTCAGTCAAGGGTATATGAGTAGCTGCGTTCCCCTGCTAGAACCTCCAAACAAGCTCTCAAACTCTTGGCCTCAAATGATCCTCCTGCTTTTGCCTCCCAAAGTGCTGGGATTAGAGGCATGAGCCACCATGCCCAGCCAACTCCTGGAATTTTAACAGTTACACTGGATAAAGGTGATGTTAGAACCAGGATTTATGGAAGGACCAAAGTTGAGGGAGGACCTGTGTTTTCTGGCTACAGGTTTAATAATTATTCTTTCTTCTGTTTAAGTCTGAGAAAAGTCTTACGTGGATTTAACTCTCCCATTCTCAAAATTATATTTACATATAATTTTACATATAATATATGAAATTATATTTCATATATTCTCCAGCTAATATGATTCAACATTTGTAAATCAAACCAAAAATATATAATGTATTAAAAAATATACTCACCTCTATCCCCATTATTTCCTTTGGTGTCTTCAATTGAATCTAAACAATCAATAAGGACTTCTCCAGGTCTTGTTTTCATTTGCCTAAAATAAATTTAAAGGTTTTAATTTTATAGCTACAACTATACTTGCTTACAATCTATCTAGAGAGAAAAGAGACATATGCATATAAAACAGCCAAGAGTATAAATGATACTGTATCAAATGCTCATGTACTTAAAAATAAGATCTTCAAGAACCTCAAGAACCTAGAGATCAGTGGGGCCCAGAGTGACCAGGGCCACTTGCAGTGAGCCAGACTAGAAGGAGGGGTAGGATTTGGGGAAATAAAAAGGAAAGAAAGGAGAGCCCATGATTAAAGACCAGAAACAAGATATAATAAGGGCATGTGAGAAGACTAGGGAAGAAAGTCCATATTGAGAGAGTGAGAAAAATACTGTTGGATAACTAGGGAGGAACCAGATTATAGAGAACCTTGTATGCCAGTCTTATGGGTATAGGCCTTATCCTGTGGACAGTGGAGAAGCCCAGAGGTTTCTGAGTAAAAGAAAGGACATCAGGTAGTTATGGAAGGCAAGGTTAAAGAAGAGCTGCATGAAAAGCATCTTTGGGACTTGACAAATAAATAGATACAGGAGACAAAAGGAAATAAAGAAAGAAGAATAGCTTGCTGACTGATAGAATACATTCCATTGTGTTGAAAAAAACTAGCAAAATATCTCGTAGAGCCTTCTAATACATTCTCCACAGAGCCAACTCAATCACCTGTTGAAAATACAGACATGACCATATCACTTCTCTGCTTAAAAGCCTTCCATGTCATCCTGCTACCTAGAAGTTGAAGACTAAAATCCTTAGCTGGGGCCAGGTGTGGTGGCTCACGCCTATAATCCTAGCACTTTGGGAGGCCAAGGCAGGGGGATCCTTTGAGCTCAGGAGTTCAAGACCAGCCTGAGCAAGAGGGAGACCTCGTCTCTAATAAAATTAGAAAGAAATTAATTGGCCAAATAACAATATATAGAAAAAATTAGCCAGGCATGGTGGCACATGCCTGTAGTCCCAGCTACTCAGAAGGCTGAGGCAGAAGGATTGCTTGACTCCAGGAGTTGGAGGTTGCTGTGAGCTAGGCTGATGCCATGGCACTCTAGCCAGGACAACAGAGTGAGACTATGTCTCAAAAAAAAAAAAATCCTCAGCTGAAAATTTCACAATCTGGCTAACGTTCTGTTTGTACTTTCAACCTCTCCCTAACAGAGGTCCTGCCTTCTAGCCAATGAAGTTATATCTATCTCCCTGACTCTGCTTCTAATGTTTGTTTAATTCTTTCTTTTTTCCCTCCCTGCAATACCCTCCTCCTGTCTATGCTGACAAGATTACGTCCATCCTTCAGGGACCAACTCAAATAATATTTTTTGAGCCCTCCCCCACGCAGAATAAACTGGTCCCCAACTTTTTGTTCATGTTTTCAGAATGGAATGGTACTTACCACATTTATTACCATTGTCTATGTGTATATCCTACACTAGAATAGGGGGAGGGTATGAGTATCATTTCCTATTATTTTTATTTCTCTAGCTATCAGCACAGTAATTAGCACAGCGGTCTCTAACCTTTTAAACACCAGGGACCAGTTTTATGCAAGACAATTTTTCATGGGGTGGTGGTTGAGCTCTGCGGTCTGGGGATTGGGGACGCAGAACTAGCACATAATAAACATTTGATAAATATTTAATAAACCAAAAATGTTCATGAAATACACTTTTGTTTGGATTAAAACCCTCCAAGAATGGCAGAAAAAAGTCATTGAATGTATGTAATACATAACTATGGCTTGTAATTTTACAAATTCTTTTCTCTAACTTCTTTTTTTTTTGAGACAGAGTCTCGCTTTGTTGCCCAGGCTAAGTGCCATGGCATCAGCCTAGCTCACAGCAACCTCCAACTCCTGGGCTCCAACTCTTCCAGCCTCCAACTCCTGAGTAGCAGGGACTACAGGCATGCGCCACCATGCCCGGCTAATTTTTTCTATATATATTAGTTGGCCAATTAATTTCTTTCTATTTATAGTAGAGACAGGGTCTCGCTCTTGCTCAGACTGCTTTCGAACTCCTGATCTCTAGCTATTCGCCCACCTTGGCCTCTCAGAGTTGCTAGGATTACAGACGTGAGCCACCGCGCCCGGCCCCTTTCCCTAACTTCTTAAAGGATCTAACATGATGTTAGTATTAGATCCAGGCACAACCAAGCCTGGGAGATGCATCAGTATTTCATTTTTCCATCTAAGGAAGTGCTGTCCATAATAAGGAACCGTGAGAAGTAGCTAAGAAGCTCCACACCATTAATCCAAGAACCTTAGCTTTACCGATTCCATCACTTAATATCCCAATGGGCATATTTCTCCCTGGATTTTGGGGCAGATTTCTAACCGTCTTCTCTTTTAAAGTATGATATTTTCTAAAAATAAAGCTTCTCTTTGAGAGGTTCCAAAAGAGGTCTCCTCCTTCTTGGTGGTTTACATGAATAACTAGATGAAGACTTAGTACTAACATAAAGTTTGCATAGTTAGGAATTTTGAAGACTGCTTATTCTCACCTCCCTCATTTTACAGACAAGAACACTCCAGCTTAGAATGATGAAATCATTTGTCCAAAGACCCACAAGATGTGTCATTATTCTAGACCTAGTTTTAGAACCCTAGCTTCCTGAGTCCTGCCCTACATTCCTACCACCACACAAAACTGAACTCCCAAGCCCACTTGAGTGGACTGGACCCTAGCCCAGGCTGGTCTCAGGCATATTCAGTTTCGCATTTCTGATGGGCTTCTTGGGCCAGGATGGGGCTGAAGACAGCACGGGGCCGCAACTATGTAATCTAAATGCGTTCGTGCTGTGGCGCCGGCCTCAGAAAGGACGCGAGGGCCCCGCCAGTCTGGGGTCTCCCGAGGCCAGACGTCTGGCGCAAAGCTCCTCCCACGCTGGCCAGGGCCGTGAGCTGTGGGGGTGCAGGCTCCCCCCCCCAACTCCCCGGGGTCTCGAACTCGCACCGCGGCGCCTTCTACCGGCTGCAGGGCCAGGCGGAACCTTGGAAACTCACTGCGAGGACACGTCGAAGCGGACATCCCGGTCTTCCCAAAGCGCGTCCAGCACCGACATGGTGACTGAGGCCCGCGGCCGGCGCTCTCCACAGCCGGGAGGCCCAGCCGCGTCTCGCCGGCTCCACGGCAACGGGCCGCCTCTGTCACGACGTGTACGGCGGGCGCTGAGACCCAAGCTTCCGCGAGATAGCGCGCGCGCGCTTCCCCCAGCCCTTCCGCGTCATTAAGGCGATTTGAGCCGCGAAGCAGGGATTGGGAAGGGAGGGAGCCTCAGAGCGGCCGCCGCCCGGGCCGAGGACAGTGTGCATGACCTCCGGGCGACCTTCCTGGCCTCCACACAGACATTCTTTAGTCATTCCACCCTTCCCACCATTTCTTTGCACCGTCAAGAAATTCAAACTTAAAACTTCCAATTCCTTACCTGAGTCCCGCCCGATTTGGCCCTGCCCACCTCTCCGTCCTCAAGCCCCGTTTCCTCCTTCTGTCTGTACTCCAGGCAGGCAGGGCTCAGAGCCTTTGGAGGGCCCCCTTTCTTTATTTGGAACGCTGTTTCTTTCCCCAGATCTCTGCATGGCCTGCTGTTGGTCACTTTAGTCTCAAATCAAATGTCAACTGTGGCTGCCCCTCATCTTTGTATCCCCTTCTGAGAACAACCTGAGGACAGGCACCTGATCTATCTATAATAGTTCATTGCTTTGAGCAATGCCTAGCACAGAGGAGGACCCAATAAATGCTTTTCGAATGAATCAAGGTGCTTTTCTTCTCTCAACACATGACAATTCTTTAAATCAATAGTTCACAAAGAGTGAACTAGCGTCTTCTGGGGGTTGGCAAGATCTCTTCAGGGGACCCACGAGGTCAATCTATAGTCATAATAATGTGAAGACATTATTTGCCTTTTTAACACTCATTCACTCATAAATGTACAGTGGAGTTTTACAGAGGTTATATGATATGTGGAAGCATATATGTGAATCCAGCTACCTTTTATTAAGCCAGACATTAAAAAGATTTGTAAAAATGTAAAGCACTGTTACTCTTCTCACAATTTTTTGAAAATATTATTTTAAAAATGTTATATATGTTAATAAATAATGAGTTATTGTTACTTTTAAATTAATAAAGAAATCTCATTAAATATTCACAGATATGAGCCATATAAACAAAAGCTCTTTAGAGTCCTCAATGATGTTTTTAAGGCCAGGCGTCGTGGCTCATGCCTGTCATCCTAGCACGCTGGGAGGCTGAGGCGGGAAGATTGCTCGAGGTCAGGAGTGTGAAACAAGCCTGAGTGAGACCCTGTCTCTACTAAAAATGGAAAGAAATTAATTGACCAACTGAAAATATATATACAAAAAATTAGCCGGGCATGGTGGCACATGCCTGTAGTCCTAGCTACTCGGGAGGCTGAGGCAGAAGGATTGCTTGAGCCCAGGAGATTTAGGTTGCTGTGAGCTAGGCTGACACCACCGACACTCACTCTAGCCTGGGCAACAAACTGAGACTCAAAAAGAAAAAAAAAAAAAAGAAATCGTGGGATCCATTTAAAGACTTCAAGCATATGCAAAATAGAATGAAACATTGTGACTTATGTACAAGATGTTCTATGGTTGTATTCCTGGATATCAGAGAGGTTGCAGCATTGAGAAATGTGTTTTCTTTTTTTTTTTTTTATTATTATTTTTTTTTTGGACGAGGTTCTAGGGCCCCAAGAGAGGGGGGCCCCAGAAGTCGCCCTGTTTTCTTAAATCATTGAAAAAGGAATGCTATACACACAAAAATTCTCAATTTGTGACTAAACTCATCAGCAATTAATATGTTAATATGTTGTTAAGAATAGTGTGCCATGCTGTAAAAAAATGTTCATTTTCTATAAAAAGTTGTTGGTTATGTAGAGGAGGTGTACATAGGGTAAGATGGGGAAGAGAAGAAGGTTGTCTACTTTTTGCCTTGTATCTTTCTTCCAAGATACCTAGTTCTCCTTGTGGTAGCTGTAGCCCCTGTGTTTTGATGCTTTGTTGTTGTTGATGATGTTTTAAGGAGAAGAACCAGGCCTCCTCTTCCCAATGTCAATAGCCCTATTGACTTTCAATCTGGTCAAATAAGAAACAAACCAATGACTACTAAGTGAATCACTCTACTTCCATTCACCATACCTTTAATGTCTCTTCCTTAACCTGTAACAGGCTAATTTCTCTTTATAATTATCTTTATCCTTATCATTATCAAGCCAGGTTACCACAGAATTCTAGTCTTACATTTCACTATTTACCAATGGCCAGGTATCCTGAACTATTAAAGCTCTGATTCCCAGTATATGCCTTGTGCTTTTCTTTATGCAGTCCTCTGCCTGGATAGATCCTCCTCTCCAATCGAAACCTTTCAGACCGTCAAATAATACTCCTAAATTCACATTTATAACATTAACCCAACCTCCATTTAAAAAATGAACAGGTCTTTATATGTTGATCTCCACTGACAAAATGATAGGCATTTATGTGGCAGCCATTCCACCAAAACTAAGTACAATCATTCATATCCATGTTGAAGTACCATTGTACTACACACATAACATGGCCTTGATCTAAGTCAATCTACATCATAGCTCTACATCATAGCTCCTACATATCTTCTGTAGAAAAAAGAACAAGGAAAATGTCTATAATTATTTATATTCCATTATTAATCATTTTTATAAAACATTTTTACAAACATTTTCAACCCATAGGTGCCCAAAGTTATGTTAATAACACACCATCATAGTACATAGCAACACATTTAAAGGATTATTATTTTGTCTTATAATATGATTTGTACACTCAAATTGAGCTTCAGTGCTCAATGGGCTGATAAAAGTGCAACCTCTCACAGCATTAAACATAAGCATTATGAATGGAATGAGTTTAATTGTTACTGTTCTTTCATCCAAATCCAAAACACAAAAACAATCTGATGATGTTGGAACTATTTCCGGTACATTAACCACCAGGTTAAATTTTAAAGATTAGAGAGGTCATACTAAGAAGAAAAAAGTTGTCTATTTCTTGGAATTTCTAGCATTTACTGATTATAACATAACTATTAAAGCTTAGAAAATCCATTTTGTAAGCTATAATACTATGTGTACTAATAAAAAAGCAAGCAGCATGAAAAATGCTTTCCAGAATGTTGCCAGCTTATGTAGCTAGCTTTAGGATACTTATATTGTGAGGGGAGAGGAAGAAAAAAGGGAAAGGAGAGCTGAGAAACCAGGTGGGAGGTTCAGAAGTGGAAATGCAACTTCATGGCAGAAGGTCATTTAAATGGCATGAAAAACTAATTCTCAGTTTTATGTTACCTGTAGGATTGTGTGATGTAAACCCCACTCATCTCACAAAACTTTAAGTAAATCTACTATAAACAGAAAGACTGTGTGAATGTTTCTCTCCTATAGAAATTAGAAAGAGGAGATACATTTCATGGCTCCTAATTTTATATACTCTAATAGAGATGACTTTACTACTGTGCCTTTGATTGCCTTTGGGTCTAAGGTGGCCAGCCACAGAAATTTACATGTGGTTGACAGAGATCAATATTTCATATATATATATATTATGCATATATATATATGCTGCAGCAATAGTTCTTAAATTTTTATTGAACAATTCTGTAATTGTATTGCCTCTAGGCTCCAGAAGAAGCTGGTCTAGACATCTCCCATTTAGCTTTTAGGATCAAGATTGATTATAGGCCGGGCGCGGTGGCTCACGCCTGTAATCCTAGCTCTCTGGGAGGCCGAGGCGGGCGGATTGCTCGAGGTCAGGAGTTCGAAACCAGCCTGAGCAAGAGCGAGACCCCGTCTCTACTATAAAATAGAAAGAAATTAATTGGCCAACTAATATATATACAAAAAATTAGCCGGGCATGGTGGCGCATGCCTGTAGTCCCAGCTACTCGGGAGGCTGAGGCAGGAGGATTGCTTGAGCCAGGAGTTTGAGGTTGCTGTGAGCTAGGCTGATGCCATGGCACTCACTCTAGCCTGGGCAACAAAGCGAGACTCTGTCTCAAAAAAAAAAAAAAAAAAAAAAAAGATTGATTATAAATATGAATGTCCATAAATCAGTGTGTGCCAAATAGACTACACAGCTCAGAATTGATTCTGGTATGAGTTCAAATAAAAACAAAGAAGTTCTGTTTCTCTTCAATTACAATTTGTGAGAAATAAAAATATGTTCTCCTTATAGGTCCTTTAACGACTCCTATGAGTTGCTTTACTTGGTGAATAATAATGAATAATTTGGACATACTAAACAAACTGCTTTGTCTACATAACCATAGATTTCAGGAAGTATGACCAGAAAGCACTTTGAGAGGCTGAGACAGTAGGATTCCTTGAGGCCAGGAGTTCAAGACCAGTCTGGACAACACAGTGAGACTCCTATTTCTACCAAAAAAAAAAAATTAGTTGGGTGTGGTGGTGCACATCTTGTTGTCCCAGTTACTTCAGAGGCTGAGGCAGTAGTATCGCTTGAGCTCAGGAGTTCAAGGTTGTAGAGAGCTGGGGTCACACCACTGTGCTCCAGCCTCCTGGCAAAGTCTTGGTCACTCAGAGTAATGCCAAGGTAACAACAGTAAAGCTAAGATTTTGATCCCTAGTTGACCCATGGGTCAATTTCTTGATTGATTCAGAACCTAGAGGAAGTTGGAGTATGATTAAGTGAGGCCCTATTTCCTAAACCTCAATAATTTACCTCACTTGGAGAACACTTATCTTTTAAAACTTAGCTAACGCATTTCCTCCACAAGGAGACTTCCCTGCCCTCCACCATTCTCCCTTTTGAGTTCAAGGTTCCTGCTCTGTCACTTCTTTCTAGTGGAGCACTGACCACGGTATGTTGAAATTATCTGATCCTTCACTAGATGGTCATCCCAGGGGGCATTTCTTGGCACAGTGCCAGCCACTTATGCTGCTTTGTAAGTGTCTGTTGTGGAATGGAAATAACTGCTCAATGCTCAATTCAGTATTCATTTTCATTGGCCCAATCATCTTCTAAGATGTTCTTTCTTTGGTTGGTAGTTTCCTTTTGATTTCCATCTTTCTATGACAGCAAAAAAGGAAATACACTGCTTTAGAGTTAAATTACAAACTTTAGTCACACTACATATTTATATAGGACCCTGTACTGAAATAATATAATTCTAGCCTAGTCTAGTAAGAAGAAAAACAAAAGAATTGAATATAATTTTTAAACAATCCACATATTACCAGAACCAAGTTTCTTTTCTAAGTTTATAGTCAAACTTATCCTTTAATTAATCTCTATTACTTGGTGTTATGGACTGAATGTTCCCCCAATGACCACCCCCTCCCAAATTCATATGTTGAAATCTTAAACCCTAATGTGATGGTATTGGGAAGTGGCCTTTGGAAGGTAACTAGGTCATGGGACGGAGTCCTCGTGGATGGGATGAATGCTGTTATGAAGGGATGAAGGGACCAAACTTTCTGTCTCCATCATGTGAGGATACAAGGAGAAGATGTTGTCTACAAACCTGGAAGTAGGCGCCAGCAGATACCAAATCTGCTAACACATTGATATCGGATTTTCCAGCCTCTAGAACTGTGAGAAATAAATCTTTGTTGTTTAAGTAACTCAGTCTATAGTAATTTGTTGTAGTACTAACTGACTAAGACACCTAGGTATCTTTCAGGGTTCATTTCAGCTGAGGTTGTGAGAGAGGTAACTCTCACTAACTCGTGATAATTTAGGAGACCTGCCCTGAAGGCTCAGGTTGGGATGATCTGACATAAAATATAAGCCATGGGCCATACAGAAAATTAAAATTCACTTAGTAGTGAAAGGACTTCAAGGGTGACCTCAAAATACGGGCAGCCATCCTCTAGAACAGCTGAAACTGAGACAGGACCAGAGACCCATGTAACTGTCAGCCAAGCTCCGGCTCTCAACTTGGTTGCCTATGACTCAGGAGCGTTTGGCATTCCTGATGCTCAGGCTACATCCCAGACCCGTGGAAACAGACTCTCTGGGGGCCTAGGCACCAATGGTTTTTTAAACTCCCTATGTGATTCTAATGTATAGCCAAAATTGAGAACAAGGAGAGAGATGCTCTAGGTATTTATAGAAACAACAGAGATTTCCAAAATATAGTCACAATGGCAAGTGCTGGAAATTGTAGGTATGGGATTGTTAATGAGCTTCTGCTTATGTGATCAACCCTGCACGGCAGCTCCAAGGCCACAAACAGCAGGGATTTGCTTATTTATTGACTACTAATTCTTCTCTAAAACAATTCCAGGGAGGCAAGCAGAAAGTTTTGCAAATATAGAGATAATATATTTTATTAAGAAAACTTAGGCCAGGAGCGATGGCTCATGCCTGTAATCCTAGCACTCTGGGAAGCCGAGGCGGGCAGATTGCTCCAGGTCAGGAGTTCAAAACCAGCCTGAGAAACAGCGAGACCCCATCTCTACTATAAATAGAAAGAAATTAATTGGCCAACTAATATATATAGAAAAAATTAGCCGGGCATGGTGGCATGTGCCTGTAGTCCCAGCTACTTGGGAAGCTGAGGCAGTAGGATTGCTTGAGCCCAGGAGTTTGAGGTTGCTGTGAGCTAGGCTGATGCCACGGCACTCACTCTAGCCTGGGCAACAAAGCAAGACTCTGTCTAAAAAAAAAAAAAAAAAAAACCTTAAAAGTCAAGTTTGCCTTCTTTTTTTTTTTTTTTTTTTTTTTTTGAGACAGAGTCTTGCTTTGTTGTCCAGGCTAGAGTGAGTGCCGTGGCGTCAGCCTAGCTCACAGCAACCTCAAACTCCTGGGCTTGAGCGATCCTTCTGCCTCAGCCTCCCGAGTAGCTGGGACTACAGGCATGCGCCACCATGCCCGGCTAATTTTTTTTTATATATATATCAGTTGGCCAATTAATTTCTTTCTATTTATAGTAGAGACAGGGTCTCGCTCTTGCTCAGGCTGGTTTTGAACTCCTGACCTTGAGCAATCCGCCCGCCTCGGCCTCCCAAGAGCTAGGATTACAGGCGTGAGCCACCGCGCCCGGCCAAGTTTGCCTTCTTTATTTATGTTTCGGAGAACCAGTCCCCCAACTCCTGCTTCCTTCTCCTGGGTATCTGGGCAGACTTGTAGGACCTAAGACTTAAAGGACTTAGTCCTCTTAAAATAAAGATATTGTTGACATCATCACTGTTGCCATAAATCAGCTTAATTGCCCCTATTTCTTTGGCACATGGACAGGAAAATACCCTTTTGGCCATTAGTTTTTTTTTCTGAGACAGAGTCTCGCTCTGTCACCCCAACAAGAGTGTAGTAGCATCATCATAACTCACTGCAACTCAAATTCCTGGGCTCAAGAGATCCTCCTGCCTCAGCCTTCCGAGTAGCTGAAACTATGGCAGTGTGCCACCATACCTGGCTAATTTTTCTATTTTTTGTAGAGATGGGGGTCTTGCTCTTGCTCAGGCTGGTCTGGAACTCCTGAGCTCAAGTGATGCTCCTACTTCAGCTTCCCTGAGTGCTAGGATTACAGGTGTGAGCCACTGCACCTGGTCTACTAGTTTTTGTTATCACTTCATTGGCCTGGTTTTGCTTCTCATTTTTGGAAAATGGAGAAACTTTACTAGTCTGTTTCTATATTGATGTAATAGAGCTGTAGCCAGAGACAGCAGCTCTTCAAACCCTCCTCCTCCATCCTTATAATGCACGGATATTGCGATGCATGTCAGAGCTGTGATATTTGTGCATAGTGGATGGAGGAACAAGATGCAGCAGGCATCATGGAGAGTGTGAACAGGGGGGCACCACCTGTGTACTCACTGTGCCAGGCCTGCACACTGACTGAGAGGCCACATTTTGCAGCACTGCCAGTTCAGCTCAGGCCACAGTCCTTCCCAGGCACCATTTTTAATATGGCAAGTACTCAGGATTTTTAACCTGCAAGAATATAGGGTAAGCATAGAGAGGCACAATCAAACACTTCAAATTCAGGCAAACCTGGACTTTAATAATAGCAATAGTAGGCTGGGCATGGTGGCTCACACCTGTAATCCTAGCACTCTGGGAGGCCGAGGTGGGCAGATCGCTCGAGGTCAGAAGTTCGAAACCAGCCTGAACAAGAGCGAGACCCCGTCTCTACTATAAATAGAAATTAATTGGCTAACTAATATATAGAGAAAAAATTAGCTGGACATGGTGGCGCATGCCTGTAGTCCCAGCTACTCGGGAGGCTGAGGCAGGATTGCTTGAGCCCAGGAGTTTGAGGTTGCTGTGAGCTAGGCTGATGCCACGGCACTCACTCTAGCCTGGGCAACAAAGTGAGACTCTGTCTCAAAAAAAAAAAAAAAAAATAGCAATAATTAATACTTATACAGATAGGGCTTTCCATATGCTAGGCACTGTTCTAAGCACTTTAGGTATTAACTTATTTGGACCTCAAAACCACACTATAAAGTAGGTATTATTAGTATCCCTTCCTTATAGAGGTGGCTTAAAGAACAAAGAGATTGAGGAACTTGTCCTAGTTCACACAAGTAGTGTGCTATAGAAATAAGGATTTGAACCCAGAAAGTTTGTCTCCTGATTCTGCTTTTAGCCATTACTTAACAATCCCACATCCAAGCAACAATTTCACAAAAAAACAATCCCACATAGCAGAGATGTAACCTTCCTTGGTTAAGTTATTCAATCCCATTGAGTCTCATTTTTTAATTTTAATAGTCCTTATCTTGAAGGATTGGTGGGAGGAAGATGGCTAGTCCGGTTTCTCTCTGTGGATACTGCTTTCCACCACCAGGTCAGCTATTGTCAGCTTGCTCTACCCTGTGTACCTGGGTGGAGAACTTGGGATTTTATCTAATGATTAATTCAGATAGACTAGTAGAAGCTTGTAGATCATTTTTATTGTCTCCTACTTCAGAATATAGGATAATAGATACAAGCACTATACCCGAACAGACTCCACACTCCATAGAACATACTTCAAAAGTAATGATTTTAGAAGATGATTAATTTCAGCCACTTTGATCCTGAGTAAAGCCAACCTCACTTCAATTTGCCTGTATTGTTTCTTTTTTTCTTTTGATTCTTTTGTTTACCCCTAAATGTACACATAATACCTATGTTGCTTAGACAAGTAAACAACAAAAAAAAAAATCCCGAAGGGAGTCCATGATCTATATTATTAGGATTTACAGATTTATATATTAGGCCTTACTCTGAAGGTCCTTTTCTGGAAGCAGAAACCCACCCAATCAAGCCATGGTAGTTATGACAGAATTACTGACTTACTGCCGGGCACAGTGGCTCATGCCTGTAATCCTAGCACTGTGGAAGGCTGAGGCAGGATGATAGCTTGAGCTCAGGAGTTTAAGACTACCCTGAGCAAGAGCAAGACCCCATCTTTACTAAAAATAGAAAAATTAGCCAGGCTGATGCTCTTGGTGTGAGTCATAATGTGTAGTCCCAGCTAATTGGGAGGCTGAGGCAGGAGGATTGCTTGAGCCCAGGAGTTTGAGGTTGCTGTGAGCTAGGCTGACACCATGGCACTCTAGCCTGGGTGACAGAGTGAGACTCTGTCTAAAAAAAAAGAATTATTGACTTACATGACAGAATTACTTTTGTTTGCCATTTAAAAACACTGCATATTATATGATTCCATTTACATGAGTCCAGAAAAAACAAATCCTCTGAGACAGAAAGTAGATTGGTGGTAGTCAGGGACTGGGGAAAGGGTGGGAGTAGGATGTGTCTGCTAGTGAGTATGGGGTTTCTTTTTGAAGTAATAAAAATGTTCTGGAGTTAGACAGTGGCGACAACGGCACAATTCTCTGAATATGCCCAAAACCACTGACTTGTATGTATGCTTTAAAAGGATGAATTTTATGGAATGTGAATTATAGCTCAGAAACACTGTTATAAAACAAAACTGTTGGTGTGACTGTTGATATGTCTTCAGTGGTGCCCAGAAGGAGGGTGCCACAGGCCAGGCAGCCATTCTACAGATGACTGTTCGCTACTCACTTTAGCAGTGATGGATGGGCACTACCCCAGGCAGCACTATTTAACATAGGATTATTATGACGTTTGTTTTTCAGGTAGAGTAACTAGAAGAGCCTGTTTAGAGGGACCAGGTTTTCTACAGGGATCTTAGACCAAATCCCTGTGATATTGCTACCCTAAGCTGGGACCTAACTACAAACCTACTGCGAGAGTGACCAGATGTGCCCAAATCTCTTGGCACACTGTGATTCCACAGTGCCTATCACATAGAGGGCATTTAATAAATCTTTGATGAATGAGTAAATGAATGACTGAGACTCCCCATGGATTTTCTGGGTTAGAAGGAAGTCTCTGAACTCAGAGTGCTTTTTTTTTTTTCTTTCACCAAGAGCAACTCTGAAATATTAGGTTGATGTAATATTTTTTGTAGAACATTCAAATATAATGAATTATGTTAATATTACATTTATTAAAAAAACAAAAACAAGCTCTCAGGATACAAAAGTAATGCCCTCCCCCTCCTTTCCTCACCACACAGGTATTGCTTAGTTCTTTTAAATTAAAGGGGGCATGGGGGGGGCGTGGGGGAGGTAGGGGGTGGGGGGGTATTGCCGGCTGTTCAAGCTTTTCCTTAGAACAATAGTGACATCCTGTGGCCAATTCTTAAAATAGTGAATATATGCAGAGTGGGTATGGATTCTCTATTTGAAAGCAAAAAATTACTATTAATCAAATTAATCATATTTTGGATTAAATATAAAGAATTTATGAAGTGCCTACTATGCATAGGAAAGACACTGGTGCTTTCTTTTTTTTTTTTCCCTAGTCAGACGGGTAATATGCCGACATCGCAACAAGGTTTGAGGGAGGCATATCTCACACATAAGCATTAAAATCCAATCATCATACTTATGAACTACAAAAGGATCTACACTGGTGCTTTCATAATTATTATTTCCCTATATTATTTTATATTTTCCCCAGAGGACGAAGTGCTAAACTAATTCTGCATATATTTATGTTGGGGAGCAGCTATGGCATTCCAGAAACCCTAAGATTGTATGAAAAATGTGTGTATGTGTATTTCTAGGGAAATGAGCCCTGGCTTTTTCAGGACTACAGGAGCATACCAACATGTCTGGCTAGTGTTTAAATTGTTTTTGTAGAGATGGGAGTCTCACTATGTTGCCCAGGGTGGTCTCAGATTCCTGGCCTCAAGCAATTCTCCTGCCTCAACCTCCCAAAGTGCTGAGATTATAGCCATGAGTATGGCACTCGGCCTCTTAGAGCATGTTTCTAATAATGCCGCTATGATCAATTTTGTACTAGCTTCATTAAGCCTTTTTTCTCCAGAAGTTGCCATTTCTTTTGACAAAACATGCTTGTCCTACATTTAGAAAGCAACTTTAAAGGACAAAAGAAAACAGAAAAAAAAAAAAAAGGCAAGAAGAATAGGATTAGATGGCATTGCAACATTATATAGTGAAAAGAGCATTGGAACATAATTCAGCTCCAAATCTCTTACTTGCTGCATGTCTGGGCTTAGTCATTTTAGTTAATCTTCTAGTCTTTGTTTCCTCATCTGGAAGTTGGAGATTTAATAGTGAATTATTTATCTGATATAAACAGAATTATAACAGAGAATTATATGAGAGAATCATTTGGTGGTGATGAGTTTTTAGAAGCAACACCCAAAGTACAATCCATGAAAGAAAAAATGGATAAGTTGGACTTTATTAAAATTAAGACTTTTATTCTGCAAGACACTGTTAAGAGGATGAAAAGACAAGCCATAGACTGAGAGAAAATATTTGCAAAACACATCTGATAAATGACATATTCAAAATATACAAAGAATTCACTGAGAAAAGTTATGCTTATAAATTTGAAAATAATAATGTACCATACAAACATAAGATATTTTCACTTACAGCATTTATATTTTTCTTGAAAATAATACACAATCACATATAAAATATAAAAAATGAAATGAGAAAAGTCTTTTAAAAATCCAATTCAGGCCTTCCCCAATAGAGGAGGACCATTCTTTGGTCAAGGGTAATGAGTAACTGCATTCCCCTGCTAGAACCTCCAAACAAGCTCTCAAATTCTTGGCCTTAGCTGAGCGCAGTGGCTCACGTCTATAATCCTAGCACTCTGGTGAGGCCGAGGCAGGTGGATCGCTCGAGGTCTGGAGTTTGAGATCAGCCTCAGCAAGAGCGAGAGCCCCCGTCTCTACTAAAAACAGAAAGAAATTAGCTGGACAACTAAAAATATTTAGAAAAAATTAGATGGGCATGGTGGAACATGCCTGTAGTCCCAGCTACTCAGGAGGCTGAGGCAGGATTACTTAAGCCTAGGTGTTTGAGCTTGCTGTCTACTAGGCTGATGCCATGGCACTCTAGCCCAGGCAACAGAGTGAGACTCTGTTTAAAAAAAAAATACAATTCATTCCACCACTCAGGAGAAGTAACTGTTGACGTTTTGATGTATTTCTTTTCTTTTTTGTGAAATATACATAAATATACACATATGTATCATTAGTTAACTGATATTTAAGATTATCCTATTTCTTCTGCCTCAGAGGGCCTAGATATCAACCGAGAGAAGGAGGACCCCCTTTCCAACACTGAGGAATAGAATATTAAGTCCACTTCTACAGAGTGACATCAGCAAAAAACCCTGGAGCCGCACCTGGGTCAGAGTTGGGAAAAGAAAGAAAATATACTCCTCTGGAGTATATTTAAATTTAAGGATGGATAAAGGAAACTATAATATCTTCATGAACACCCGGAAAAGGGTGAAGTTGCATCCAATGTAAATGATTTAGAATCAGAGCTCCATCAAGGGAATGAAGTTGACTGGGTAGGCCTGTGGGCTCTGATGCAGAAAGGCATCATTATGGCCTTGGACTTGAGCAGTGCAACTTTGCTCTCTTGGAATCATTGGGGTGTCATGTGACCTTTGATCAATTTCCTGTCTAATCTGTGCCTGACCTACAGCTTATATATTGCTGTTCCAACTTCAGATATCCCAACACCAATCAGTTGCACTGACTCTTATGTACTGCCAGACAAAACTAATCTCCATAGCCTGTTGTCCCAACCCTTGTTAACTTGATGTCTGCTAAGCCTGCTTCCTGCCCTGATCTTGCCCACAGTGATCTTAAATAGTGACTCCTGCTCCTAATTCGTAGCTAGACTTTTGAAAGGTTCAGGCCTAGATAATTCATACCGAGAAAACTGGAGAGGAAAATATAAACAGTGAGATTCAAAGATTTGAAAAGTACAGGAAAGAATAAGGGTATTTATTTTAGCATATTGGTAATTTTTAAGATCAAGGAAGTCAATATAGGTCTTTTTTTAATTTAAAAAAATAAATTTTTACATTATTTTTCTTTTTAATGTTTAGACTTTGTGGAAAGAAGTTAAATATAGGTCTTAAATCTCACCATAGTTCATTTTGGGTCTGATACAATAACTCATCAAACATAGAGCAGAGTCAGAAATTCTCAAAAATATCCTGGCTAAAAGTTATCTATCCATTCTGTGCACAGATTTTAGTTATTTCACATGTCCTTCTGCATATCTTCTTCCCTGTTGCTGGTTGGAAATCATTAAAGCAGCCTTGAAAGCTATTTTGGGATGGTCAGTGTCAGCAGGAGTCCATGGAGATTTTGTAAGTACCCTGTATATAAGGTACAATATAATGAATTGTAGGGAGTTGGAGATACATACAGGGTGAGGGTGATTTACAACATCATTTATAACTTAGAATATAGGAGGGAGAGTTGGAAGAGACCTTAGGGTTAAATAGATTAGTCTCCTACTCAGTGAAGTAATCCATATGGCAATAACCTTGATAAATGGTTATTTAACATCTGCTTGAACATTTTCAATGATTTCCAATGATGAGAAGCTCACTGTTTATCTAGGCAGGTCATTTTATTTATTCCCAACTTGAATTATTAGAAAGCTTCTTTCTAGTGACTCAAGGTTTGCCTTCTTGTTACAACTCCCTAGGGGACCCAGTTCTTCCCTTAAAAGTAATACAAAATAAGGCTCAGTAAACTACTGTGCAATTTTTCTAATATAGTAGGGGAGTTACCATGTCAGTTCTTCTCTTCTCCAGGCTAAATATTCCCAATCCTCTATCATCTTCTAACCATTTTGGCACCTTCTTCTAGATGGTATTGATTCTTTTGTTTTGTTTTGTTTTGAATCAGGGTTTTGCTCTGTTGCTTGGGCTAGAGTGCAGTGGTGTCATCAGAGCTGACTGCAACCTCAGACTCCTGGGCTCTAGAGATCCTTCTGCCTCAGCTTCCTGAAGGTCTACAGGTACATGCCACCATGACAGGCTAATTTTTCTATTTTTGTAGAGAAGGGGTATCGCTTTTGGTCAGCTTCAGCATGAACTCCTGGCCTCAAGCCATCCTTCCACCTCAGCCTCCCAAAAGTGCCAGTCATGAGCCAGTGTGCACAGCTGCCCAGATGTTGATTCTATCAATGTCCCCAACAGTACAGAATACGACAGATGCAGTCTGATCAGTTTAGTATTCGATGGGTCTACAATTTTCTTTGGTCTGGATTTAATACTTCCATTAATGCAGCTCAAGCTGTTTCTTTTTGTGGTTAAATCATACTTTTGGCATATACTGAGCTGTGGTCAACAAAAACTGTCATATCTTTTTAAAAAGTTTATATAGTTTTAAAAAATAAAATACAGTAAAATCAACATTTTTAGTGTCTGAGTCTTAACACAAGTATAGGTTTGTGTAACCACCACCACAATCAGCACACAGAACAAGTTCTATCACCCCCAAAATTCTATCACTCCATCCTGCTACATCTTTGTAATCATACCCTGCAGTGATCCCTAGCCCTTGGAATCTACTAATCTGTTTTCCATCACTGTAGTTTGGCCTTTTCAAGAATGTCATATACATGATCAATTTTATTGATCTTTCAAAGAACTAGCTTTTGAGCTGGGTGTGGTGGTACATGCCTATGGTCCCAGCTACACGCAAGGCTGAGATGCAAGGCTCAGTTGAGCCCAGGAGTTTCACTGCAGTGAACCAGTGAACAGCTACTGCACTCCAGATGTTTCTTTTTTTTTTTGACAGAGTCTCACTCTGTTGCCTGGGCTAGAGTGCCATGGTGTCAGCCTAGCTCACAGCAACCTCAATCTCCTGGGCTCAAGCAATCCTTCTGCCTCAGCCTCCTGAGTAGCTGGGACTACAGGCATACGCCACCATGCCTGGCTAATTTTTTCTATATATAGTTTTAGTTGTCCAGCTAATTTCTTTCTATTTTTAGTGGAGATGAGGTCTCGTTCTTGCTCAGGCTGGTCTCAAACTCCTGAGCTCAATCGATCCATCCGCCTCGGCCACCCAGAGTGCTAGGATTACAGGCATGAGCCACTGTGTCCGGCCTATACCACAAATTTATACATTTTGTATTTTAATTTTCATTCAATTCAAAACATTGTCTAATTTTCCTTGCGACTTACTCTTTGATTCATTGATTATATTTAAAGGTCTATTGTTTAATTGCAAAGTGTTTGAAATTTTTGCTTGCTATTGTTGCTTTTTAGTTTAATTCTCTTATGGTCAGAAAACTTTTTATGATTTCAATTCTTTTATATTGGGTAAGGTTTATTTTACAGCCCAGTATATACTCTATCTTGGTGAATATTCCATGTGCACATGAAAAGACTATATTATGTTGTTGTTGGGTAGAACATTCTATAAATGTCAATTAGATATAGTTCCTTAATGGTGTTGGTCAGTTCTATATTCTTGCTGATTTTCTGTCTACTTGTTCTATTGACTACCGAAAGAGGAGAGTTGAAGTTTCCAACTATGATTGTGAGTTTGTCCACTTCCCCTTCCAATTTTGTTAATTTTTGCTTTATGTATTTTCAAACTTTGTTGTTTACCCATTGTTGTATACCCATTTAGGATTATTATATATTTTTGATTAATGAACCTTTTTTCTTTATGTAATGGTAATGACCCTTTTTATTCCTGATAATTTTTTTGCTCTGAATTCTTCTTTGCTATTAAATGGACACTCCAGCTTAAAAAAATTTTTTTTTTAATTAGTGCTTTCATGGTCTTTTATTTATTTATAGAGATGGGTCTTGCTGTGTTACCCAGGCTGAGTGCAGTGGCTATTCACAAGCATGATCATAGTGCACTATAGCCTCAAATTCCTGGGCTCAAATGATCCCCCTGTCTCAGTCTCCTGAGTAGCTGGGACAACAGATGCACTCTACCATGCCCAGCTAATTTTGCTATTTTTGTAGAGATGGGTCTTGTTATGTTGCTTAGGCTGGTCTTCTTTTTACTCATAGCAACCTCAAACTCCTAGGCTCAAGCGATCCTTCTGCCTCAGCCTCCTGAGTAGTGGGGACTACAGGCATGTGCCACCATGCCCGGCTAATTTTTTCTATATATTTTTAGTTGTCCAGCTAGTTTCTTTTTTTTTAGTAGAGATGAGGTCTAGCTCTTGCTCAGACTGGTCTCGAACTCCTGAGCTCAAACAATCCACCTGCCTCAGCCTCCCAGAGTGCTAGGATTACAGGCGTGAGCCACCGCGCCTGGCCACTGTCATGTCTTTTTAAAAAGTAAATTATTTCAAGCTGAAAGCCCTTCTATTTTTCATTTGTGCATGCTTTGAATACACATTTAGTGATACTAAATTTTGTAATATTCATATTAACCTATGTCTTTTTCGTCCATTGTATTTTATCTATCCATGAACACATTGTTTCAATATGTGTGCAGTTACAATAAGTGGTAATCCCTTTTAAAAATATATCTTCAATGAAATCACTGATTAAAATGTGGACTAAGTTAAGACTAAGAAAATAAATTTGTAGGCCGGGCGCTGTGGCTCACGCCTGTAATCCTAGCTCTTGGGAGGCCGAGGCGGGCGGATTGCTCAAGGTCAGGAGTTCAAAACCAGCCTGAGCAAGAGCAAGACCCCGTCTCTACTATAAATAGAAAGAAATTAATTGGCCAACTGATATATATATATAAAAATTAGCCGGGCATGGTGGTGCATGCCTGTAGTCCCAGCTACCCGGGAGGCTGAGGCAGAAGGATCACTGGAGCCCAGGAGTTTGAGGTTGCTGTGAGCTAGGCTGACGCCAGGGCACTCACTCTAGCCTGGGCAACAAAGCGAGACTCTGTCTCAAAAAAAAAAAAAAAAAAAAAAAAAAAAAAAAAAAAAAAAAAAAAAAAAAAAAAAAAAAAAAAAAAAAAGAAAATAAATTTGTAAGAATGTTGAAAAAGACCTATAGGTTTATTCATTCATTTATCAAATTTTATTAAGTGCCTACTCTATGCCCTGGAGGTAGAGGCAAATAAAACAAAGTCTGTTGACAAAGATCCAGAAAACAATGTGCTTAGGTATTACTCCTCAATCATCAAGGAATGCACCTAACTTTATGAGATCAACACAAATTTTTTGAGCCCGGGTCATGCTCTATGAGGCATAGAGAAGATATAGCAGTGAACAAGTTGGTCATATTCTCTGTCCTCATACATTGCCAGTCTTGCCTACCACATTGCTTAGTTGTCTCATTTGGCCTACCAGGCTATCACGAAATACTTTGTCATATGACTTTCTGAAATCTGTAACCTGTCCCTTATCTACCAATGGAGACAGCCTAGCAGAAGAGAAAAAGGGGTTAATTTGTGAAACTTGCTCTGAATTCTCATCCGTTTCTTTTCTAAATGCTAATCAACTCTATGTTTAAGCCAGTTTATATTTTCTAGAGCTAACTGACAGAATCTGAAATCTAGTATTTCACTTTAAAAAAAGGAAGCTGTTTGTTTATCTTTGATCTTAATTACTCATTACCAACTTAATCTTCATCCAACACATTTCACCTCTTTATCTTTCTATTGCCATGTATTCTCTCTTTTTAGATTTGAGTTTCTCCTTTTTTTTTTCTAGTTACATTCTTACCTCTCTTGGAAACTTCTCCAGTGAGAGAAAATGGGTAATTGCAGTTAGAGCAATTGATCCTCAGAGAGAGTGAGGGAAAGAGAACCACAGCGGTGATGAGTCAATCCTGTTGCTATTGTCTGTGCTCAGGTCTTATTTTGAATGCCGATATTTGGTATTAGATTGGTATTCATCAGTGGTGTACACACACTTGGGTTGACTGTGTTTCAAATCTAGAAAAGTGGATACACATGGGGCTGTTGGCAAAAATGATTTATTTCAGGACATAGAATGAATTAAACACAAGTTATTTACATTTTCAAAATGTGATAGTGCCTATTCCTATTATGGGCACTTTCTCAGCCCCCTGAAATCCTGGTGAAACTCTAAATACGGAAAAAGTAATTACTGTTAAAGCTAAAAGCTCCTCTCTAATGATAGTGTGATAATCTCTATACAATTAGAGTTGATTAATACCTTTTTTTTTTTTTTGGATTCCAATGCTAGTAACTTCAAAAGTTTCTGGTAAATCTTGTGGTCCAGTCACTCATTCATGACAGATATAACTACAGCTTTACTGCAAGATACTTAAAAACAACACAAACAACAGAAATAAGAACAATAGCAGCAACAACAAAACCCAGTCTCTTGCAAAATCCTGATCCCATGTCTAAGCTGTGTAAACTCAATACTTCCAAATAACTGCTTTCCGCGGTCCTCCTTTGCTCTCTTATTTCTCAATACAGACTTTCTCACTCAAATCAGTCTTTGTCTCAGCTCATGTTTTCCTATGTACAGGAGGTAGAATGGTTCTGGATAGTTAATTAGCTATAAATCCATCACTAAAACACAGAACACGTCAGATGCTTTGTAAACCCTTGATGTTCCATTTTGCTTCAGTGGCTTTTTTTATAAACTAATTGTGTTCATGTGCTGGCATATTTATTGCTCACCTCTCACCTTTTATGCTGATCCCTGGCTGCCCACAGGGTCCTTTCAATTGATCAAAACTGCAATCCCCTTGTGTAAGAAAGGTCACATTTACTCTCACAATGGAAACCCACAGCCATGTGTCGCCTCAGCGTGGGTAACGAACGAGCACATCAAAGCAAAAGCTTGCATGGATCTCTCCTGATTTTTTACTTCGCCAGTTTCAGACACAGAGGCACAAGGATGATTTTTTTTTTTTTAATATACTGCACCTCACACTCATTATGAGTTTTGATAGGGAAAATGGAAAGTCCTTATTAAAAAGGAATATCTTCTCACACTTGTAATCCTAGCACTCTGGGAGGCCAAGGCGGGAGGATTATTTGAGTTCCGGAGTTCGAGACCAGCCTGAGCAAGAGTGAGATTCCCGTCTCTACTAAAACTAGAAAAAATTTCTCTGGGTCATGGTCCTCAAATTTGGCTCAGAATAAATCTCTTTAAATTAAAAAAATAAAAATAAAAGTAGAAAAAATTAGCTGAGAGTGGTGGTGTGCACCTGTAGTACCAGTTCCTCGGGTGGCTGAGGCAGGAGGATCGCTTGAGCCCAGGAGTTTGAGGTTGCTGTGAACTAGGCTGATGCCACAGCACTGTAGCCTGGGCAACGGAGTGAGATCTGTCTCAAAAAAAAAAAAGAATCCATGAGAGACAAGAACTTCAGTGAACTGCAGAACACAGACCCCATCTTCAGGAGCGGTCACTACTTAGCCTCGCCGTATTCCAAGCAGGAGTGCAGGTCCAGTGTGGCAAGAGCTTTTGAATCTTCAAAATAAGCAGGAAACCCAGATTTTTATGAGAAATCTCCCAACAACTAAGTTTTGAAGTCACTGTGCAAAAGGGATCTGCAGTCTGCATTTGGCTGGCTCTCCACATCTTTCTGACATTCAGAGTGGAGCTGGGAGGTCAGGAGTGATTGAACTACAAAGCAGGGGGTGGCCACAGTTTCAAGGAGGGAGATTAATCTCAGCTGTGATAATCAAGGCTTCTTGGAAAGCTAAGACTTGACATAGGCCTTGAAGAATAGGTCTTGAAGACCTTGAAGAATGTTGACAGGCAGCAATGAAGAGAGAATTAGACACTAGGGAAAAGACATAGATAAGAGCACAGAAATAAGCAGTATTAGGGTGTATGGGGGGGGTACCGTATGGAAGCATATGGGAATTTGTGCAAATCTGAAAAGATAGATTGGAGCTAGATTCTAACAGAGGGTTCTAAAACCAGATTCAAAAGTTAAATTTTATTAACATCCAATTGGCAATGGGGATACACCAAAGGATTTCAAACAAAGAAGTGAAGATGTTTTAGGAAGTTTATTTGATGTCTGTGTGTTTATTTGATGATCAGAAATGGAATGTATAGGCTGGGCACGGTGGCTCATGCCTATAATCCTAGCACTCTGGAAGGCCGAGGCGGGCAGATCACTCAAGGTCAGGAGTTCGAAACCAGCCTGAGCAAGAGCAAGACCTTGTTTCTACTAAAAAAAAAAAGGAAAGAAATTAGCTGACAACTAAAACTATATATATATATATAAGAAAAGAAATGGAATGTGTAAATATTAGTGGATATTTAAAAAAATAGGAGAGACTGTAAACATAAAATTAGAGGCAATTACATCAATCTAGGCATAAACTAAGAAGAAGGCAGTGGTAAAAGATGAGATGAATGGGGAAAACCCTGAGAAGAAAGCACAAGAATAATGGTGTCTAAAATATCCCAACTCTCTCTACCTCTGAGATGCTCCTACCTCCTCTAGGTTTCTGGTCTAGGAAAGGCAGGATGTGAGATGAGTACCCCGTGGGCTGATAGTAGTAAAGGGTAGGCACCAACTAGGCTGGCTGAGTAGATGGCTTCCTGGTCCATAACATTACTAATTCATCTGATACAGGAGTCTGTCCTGTGGCTGTTGGGAGTCTTGGAATACAGGATTGGTGCAAAAATGCGAGGTAGCATCCACGAGGAGTCCGGTGGGAAGGTGTGTTTTCCTTCTCAGCCAGCAGGGGCCACTTATCACAGGGGCCAGAGTCAGGGGGTGGAAAACACTAGGACACAAAAATTTAGAGGTGTCTGTCCTTGTATTTTTGGAATTGTGAACTAATAATGAAATCCTAAGACCTCTGCTAACCAAAGCGATCCCTTTCAGCCAAAGGGAACCCAAAACGTCTTTTTTCTTTTTGAGACAGTCTCACTCTGTTGCCTGGGCTAGAGTGCCATGGCATCAGCTTAGCTCACAGCAACCTCAAACTTCTGGGCTCAAGGGATCCTTTTGCCTCAGCCTCCTGAGTAGCTGGGACTACAGGCACACCGCCATGCCCAGCTAGTTTTTTTCTATGTATTTTTAGTTGGCCAATTAGTTTGTTTCTATCTATAGTAGAGACTGGGTCCTGTTCTTGCTCAGGCTGGTTTCGAACTCCTGACCTTGAGTGATCCACCCACCTTGGCCTCCCAGAGTGCTAGGATTACAGGTGTGAGCCACTGCACCCAGCCCCCAAAACATCTTAAAACTGAGTTCTCAGCCATGGTGGGATGGGAGACAGATAAAACACAATTATGCATGTCCCTAATTTCCCTTTTTCATAAATATTCATGACTTCTCCTGTATGTTGTTGAATATGTTTATATGACCACCCTGCTCAATATAAAATGGAGTTCCTTCTCTCTGTCCTTTGTTTTTTTTTTTTTTTTTTTTCCTCGAGACAGAGTCTCCCTTTGTTGCCCAGGCTAGAGTGAGTGCCATGGCGTCAGCCTAGCTCACAGCAACCTCCAACTCCTGGGCTCAAGCAATCCTTCTGCCTCAGCCTCCCGAGTAGCTGGGACTACAGGCATGCGCCACCATGCCCAGCTAAGTTTTTCTGTATATATTAGTTGGCCAATTAATTTCTTTCTATTTTTTTAGTAGAGACGGGGTCTCGCTGTTGCTCAGGCTGCTTTTGAACTCCTGACCTCGAGCAATACGCTGGCCTCAGTCTCCCAGAGTGCTAGGGTTACAGGCATGAGCCACCGCGCCCAGCCTCTGTCTGTCCTTTGTAGCACATGTGCCTGGGTTCTGGCTGGGGGCTCTGCTTCCCATCCTCTTGGACTGGCCACCCAACAGGCTGCTACCCTTTATAAGAAATAAAGCTCTCTTTTTTTCCAAAGTATAAATCTCATTAATATTTTTTTTAGTTAATAGAATGGATGGGTGAACCAGAGGTTAATCATGACAACATTCTGCACACTGTTTTAGTGTTTCTTTTGAGGGCTTGGATAGTCAGTCAGATTTTGAATTGTAAAAATCAAAGTCAAAACGCACTTTGATCTGAGGGAGTATTGAATAGGATGTTCCAGAAACAGGAGACAAGCTTATATACATGGTCTTTAATTATGTTTATTTATTTAGAGACAGAGTCTCACTTTGTTGTCCAGGCTAGAGTGAGTGCCGTGGCATCAGCCTAGCTCACAGCAACCTCAAACTCCTGGGCTCAAGCGATCCTTCTGCCTCAGCCTCCCGAATAGCTGGAACTACAGGCATGCACCACCATGCCCGGCTAATTTTTTCTATATATATTAGTTGTCCAATTAATTTCTTTCTATTTATAGTAGACATGGGGTCTCGCTCTTGCTCAGGCTGGTTTTGAACTCCTGACCTTGAGTGATCCTCCTGCCTCGGCTTCCCAGAGTGCTAGGATTACAGGCTCTAAGCCACCGTGCCCGGCCAATTATTTTATTTAAAAAAAAAAAAACTGCCTCTATTTTTTCTGATTTTTCTTGTCTTTTTCTCTCCCATCTTATTTAAAAATTTTTAATTGAAATATGATTCATATACTATAAAATTCATCTTTTAAAGTATACAATTTAGGCTGGGTGCGGTGGCTCAATTATAAATTGATTAAAAGAGAAGATCTAAGTGGAAAGGCTATTCATCTTGTTTAGAAATAATTTCCTTCAAGAACTATATTTTTAAACAAGTTGTATTTAAAAATGTATTCATGCACATGCTAAAAACTTTGAACAGTACAGAGGGCAATGCGGCGGGGGAGACGGGGCAGGCCCCACCTCCTTTGTCCGCCCTGCCCTCCCTAAAAAAAAAAAAAACAAAAAAAAAACTTTGAACAGTACAAAAAGGTAGAGTATAAAGAAAGTCCTTCTCCCCTGTTCCAGATCTTAATTTTCCAGAAGCAACGTCTTATACCAGTTTCTTTTGTATGTTCCAAGATACATCCTATATCCATGTATATAT
Source organism: Microcebus murinus (assembly GCF_040939455.1). NCBI lineage: Eukaryota > Metazoa > Chordata > Mammalia > Primates > Cheirogaleidae > Microcebus > Microcebus murinus. The sequence goes on along the minus strand of NC_134111.1, from coordinate 48,314,181 downwards.
CCTTTAAAAACAAAAACAACAAATGGAGATATAATATAAGCATTGTTTTGCACTTTATTTTCTTCACTTACTGGTATTGGATATTATCCTTTATTATTACATATATCTAACTCATTCTTTTACTGCAGTATAATATTTTATTATATGACTTTGTACTATAATTTATTTGATTATTATATGATTTTAGGATTCTTCTCTATTCAAACAAAATCATGAACGTCCTTGTACACGTGTCTTTGTAGATAAATGAAAGTATTAATATAATTATAGAATAAAATTTTAGATGTGAAATTGTTGGGTGAAAGGGTATATACAGTTAAATTTTGAAATATTTTGCTAAGTTTGTTTCAAAGACACAAAGCACCAGTCTAAGTATCCCTTTGGTTTTGCCAGCACAGTGTATTATTGAATTTTTGGAACTTTTCAAAAATAGTATTTCATTGATGATTTCATTTTTATTTCTTTATTTATGAGTGAGGCTAAATATCTTTTAATATGTTTAAAAATAATTTGTTTCCCTGTTTTCTGTTGTTCACTATTTATTAACCAGGTACAATATGCTAAACATTGTGTTAGGTAATGGAAAACTGAATCAAATATAGGTGATCTGTTTATTTATGGAATTCACTGTCTAGTGGGGGAGACAGACATGAAACAATTACCAGAAATAATGATTTGATTACTATTGTGATGGTGGTAGGGTGTTTCAAGAGTGTGTGACAGGGAGATGATCCTACTCTAAGAGGAGAAGGAGGGCTTCCTAGAGAAGAAAACTGAGACCTGAAGGAGGACTGGAGTTAGAAAAAGGGGGAAGTTAGTGGGAGGTGGGAGGAGGGATGAGCTGTCTTGGCAGTTGGAAGAACTTGTGTGAAGACCCTGAGATAAAAGGGGCTCCAGGACCTTCTTTTTTTTTTTTTTTTTTTTTTTTTTAAATATTTAAATACTTGCTGAAATGTGATCCAGGACCTTCTTGAACCTGGAAGAAAGGTAATAACTAAGGGACAGACTCCCTTAGATGAGACATACTTGAAAGCCACTTCCCAAAATAAGGATACTTATTGTCTGTTGCTCACGTGAGAAGTAGAAGCTTTAAAATAATTTTTTTTGACAGGTGCAGTGGTGCAAACCTATAATCCTAGCTACTTGGGAGGCTGAAGCAGGAGGATCTCTTGAGCTCAAGAGTTTGAAGCTACATTGAGCTATGATCATGCCACTGCACTCCAGCCTGGGAGACAGAGAGAGACGGTGTCTCAAAAAAAAAAAAAAGTTATTTTGATGTAACCTGTAACCTTTCTTTACAGTGACCTTGGAAAATTGCTTTCTGTGTTTTTGTTTGCTTATTTATTTTTATCAAAATAATTACTCACATAATTAAAACCAATCAAATAGTATGACCTCATCTCTCTGTACCTCTTAGTGCTACTCCTTAGAAGCACCTGCTCCCTATTATTTCAGCTGTTTTTTTGGGTAGGTACCTGTATGTTTCTTTTGTGGCCTGTTGCTCACATGAGAAGTATAAGCTTTAAAATGATTTTTTTTTGCCAGGCACAGTGGTGCATACCTATAATCCTAGCTACTTGGGAGGCTGAAGCAGGAGCAGCCTCCAGGGAGATGATCCTACTCTACAAGGAGGACGGTTTCCTAGGGAAGAAAACTGAGACCTGAAGGAGGACTGGAGTTAGAAAAAGGGGGAAGTGAGTGGGAGGTGGGAGGAGGGATGAGCTGTCTTGGCAGCTCCGTATTATTTCAGCTGTTTTGTTGGAGTAAGGACCTCTATGTTTCTTTTTCTTTCCTTTTTTTTGAGACAGAGACTTGTTCTGTTGCCTGGGATAGAGTGCCGTGGCATCAACCTTGCTCACAGCAACCTCAAACTGCTGGGCTCAAGTGATCCTCCTGCCTCAGCCTCCCAAGTAGCTGGGACTACAGGTGTGTCCTACATGCCCCAGCTAATTTTTCTGTTTTTATTAGAGACAAGGGGTCTCGCTCATTACTCAGGCTGGTCTTAAATCCCTGACCTCAAGCAATCCTCCAGCCTCAGCTTCCCAGAGTGCTAGGATTACAGGCATGAGCCTCCATGCCCGACCTTCCCCTGTTTCTAATTGCAGGATTTACAGTGTTCTATCTTGATTTAACAATTTTAGATAGTATATTATATATTTCCTGTTATGGTAGAAGCACATTTAGCACTCTTACTACCTGGCTATACCCCTTACTGCCACACCTCCCCAAACCCCCCCCCCACAATTAAAAGCAATTAGAATGTTAAAATGCTTTGCAGTGGGGGTTATAGAAAACTTTGTACTGGCTTAATAAGGAAATTTAGTATCTCCACTTAACATTGTTCTGAAGAGATAATCCACAGGCATCATCAAGGCCCAGGTACTTTGACCTTGACTCTGCTACCCTTGGGGTGTTCACTTTGTCTTCAGGCCAACTGCCCTCCTGATTGCTAGAGGATGGCAGCAAGTTTAGTTGTCTTTTCTGCATATGACAGTATTCACAGGAAGGACACTGACTCTTCCTTGCATTTCTGTCTAAGAAGCTCCTGGACAGACTTGAGTCTTACGCCCTTTCCTAAAACAATAACAAGCGAAAGGAATGGGTTGTCATTATTGGGACTAATCAGACGTACCCCTTGGGGTTGTCGGTGGGATCAGCTTCCCCTAAAGCACACTGGCAGGCAGAAAAGGGTAGATATCTGAATATCATCCAGGTGGAGGAAGGTAGGGGTGGGAGGGAAGGAATGTTGTATAGGCAACAACAGTCCATCATCATAATAGAATTATATCACAGATTTTGGTTCAACTGATAGTTATTGGTAACATTGTCACACTGTTAATCTAAAAATATTCTTCACTCCTGAGCCAAATAATATATTGTGATTGAATTTCCTTGCTTTTACACTTCTTGTGCTTGGTTTTACTGGAGTTGATGATTGCAGCATTTGTTTCACTTGCATACTTTCCAGTACTTATCCTTAATATTTTTCATGGGACTTGTCAAATTTCTCTCAATAGTTTTCCAAATACTGAGCATGTCAGATGATGTAATTTTATTCATTTTCCTGGCAATCTTTCTCCCTGAGCTTTCTCTCTGGGGTTTTTTGGACTGGTTGCTCTCTAGGTCAACTGTCATCCCTGTGACTACTTTTGGACTCATTCCTAAATGGATAACTTGGTTTGGGGGATGCATGATTTCTCTTTTTCTTGATCCATTTGCTTATTTTGCTGGATACATATTAGCTTTCTAAGAAAGAAAGTACCGCTGATTAGTTTTTGTGCATCTGCAGATGCTTTGAGCCTACTCTAAAGCTTGACAAGGTATAAAACTCTAGGTTGAAATTCTAGGTTGAAAGTCATTATCTTGGCCGGGCGCGGTGGCTCACGGCTATAATCCTAGCACTCTGGGAGGCCTAGGTGGGTGGATTGCTCCAGGTCAGGAGTTCGAAACCAGCCTGAGCAAAAGCGAGACCCCATCTCTACTATAAATAGAAAGAAATTAATTGGACAACTAATATATATAGAAAAAATTAGCCGGGCATGGTGGCGCATGCCTGTAGTCCCAGCTACTTGGGAGTCTGAGGCAGCAGGATTGCTTGAGCCCAGGAGTTTGAGGTTTCTGTGAGCTAGGCTGATGCCATGGCATTCACTCTAGCCTATTTCAAAAAAGAAAGTCATTATCTTTCAAAATTTTTAAAACTTCTGATCTTTTTCTTCTACATATAAGGTTATTATTGAGAAGTTCAAGGCTATTCACATTTCTGTTCATTTGTATGTGATCTTTTCTTCTTCTTTCTGAAAACTTACAGAATTTTTACTTTATCCCGAATAGTCAGTTATTGTGTAATGGTGTTCCTGGAATGAGAATTTTGAAATTAATTGTGATGGTCATTTGGTGAGTCCTTTTTGTCTACGGAGTTGCATCCTTGAGTTCCACTAGTTTTCTTCAATCATTTCTTAGATTATCACTTTTTTGCTTTCATGTAATCTTTTTTTCCTTCCTGGAACTCAGAATTATCACTGACATGTTTGATAATCCGGATTGATTTTCTGATATTCTTATCTTTTGTATTTTTCATCTTGCACCCATTCCCCTGCTCTCCTTTTTTCTACTTTCTGGGAAGACTTAACTTTTCCAACCTTTCTATTTTATTTTTAAAATTTGAATACATAAATTTTTAATTGCCAAGAGCTCTTTCCTATCCTTGAATTATCTGTTTTCATAGCACTTATTCTTTTTTCGTAAAGTTTCTTCCCTCCAGCAGGTCCCATTTCCCTCTCTTTTTTGAGACAAGATCTCACTCTGTTACTGGAGCTAGAATGCAGTGGGGTCATCAGGGTCATCAGAGCTCACTGCCACCTCAAACTAAACTCCTGGGCAGCTGGAACTACAGGCATAAGCTAGCATGCCTGCCTAATTTTTTCTATTTTTAGGAGAGACAAGGTCTCACTCTTGCTCAGGCTGATCTCGAACTCCTGACCTCAAGTGATCCTCCCACCTCAGCCTCCCGGAATGTTGGGATTACAGGCAGGTGAGCCACCAGGTCTAGCCCCTCCTCTGAATTTTTGAAATTTTGTTCCTTCCTTTCTTTTCAGAGGGTGTGCTTGTTTTGTTCTCCTTCTTTGATGTTGTCGTCTGACAGAAATATCTGATAAATCCTGAGCATCCATTTCTGTTTAAGCCTGAAGCCCCAATCAGTTGTTTTTAAGTCTGTGTGTAGCCACTTCTTTTATGAGGTTTTTTGTGACTCCTCTAACCTATGTGCTTTTAGTCTTTTAATCCCCAAAGCACTCCTCTCCACTTCTCATGGCATTCACATTCTGCTTTATATTATAGTTCTAAACTAGCCTTATAAATGTAAACTCTCCTAGGAGATATGCGTGCATCCCCCTGGGATAAGTGACTTCAAACCAATCTTCATAACCTCAGAGTATTTTGTGTTTCTGCCCTTTCACAGTCCATGCTGTTTACCATTGTATTTTCATGTTAATTGGCAACATGGTTAAGATTCCTGGATTATACTTGCATAATCTGGTAAGAGCAAGCAGAGAATAGTTTGTTGAATTTACTAAATAAAGATTAGAGGTATGTTCTTTTTGCCTTTTTCATGGATTTGTGGGCAGGGTAGTTATCCTCCAAGGTGTGGGGCTCCTTCCTCTTTATTATCTTTTGTGTTTTTCATCTTCTGCTCAAGAAGAAGATACAAGAAAGACAGTCTTGGCTGGGTGTGGTGGCTTATGCCTGTAATGCTAGCACTCTGTGAGGCTGAGGCGGGGAGGATCGTTTGAGCTCAAGAGTTCAAGATCAGCCTGAGCAAGAATGAGACCCCATCTCTACTAAAAAATAGAAAGAAATTAGCTGGACAATTAAAAAATACATATATATAAAAAAATTAGCTGGGCATTGTGGCACATGCCTGTAGTCCCAGCTACTTGTGAGGCTGAGGCAAAAGGATTGCTTAAGCCCAGGAGTTTGAGGTTGCTGTGAGCTACGCTGATGGCACGGCACTCTAGCCCGGGCAATAGAGTGAGACTCTGTCTCAAAAAAAAAAAAAAAAAAAAAAAAAAGAGTCTTAAAATGTTTCAGAGTCTGCTGGTAATTAGGAAGCCAGAGATGATACCTTAAGAAGCCACACAAGGGGATTTGCTAAAAACTGGAGTGATTTGTATGCATCCATTATATCAAAGAGGGATGAAAATAAACATTTCTTAGCTCAAACAAAAATATGATCAGAAGGCTGGTGAGGAGCTTCTAAAAAATATAGTGGTGCCTATCAACAGTGAGGACTAAAGAAAAAAATGTTTCAAAGTGAATACATGTTTCTCAACTTCTTTAGCAATAGTCATTGTTCACTTGGTTATTAACAATAATATTATTAACGATATTTACAAATTTATAAATAATAACAATATTTGTTGGCCTGGTGTAGTGGCTCATGCCTGTAATCCTAGCACTCTTGGAGGCCGAGGCAAACAGACCATTTAAGCTTAGGAGTTCGAGACCAGCCTGAGCAAGAGTGAGACTCTCTCTCTACTAAAAAAAATAGAAAGAAATTAGCTGGACAAATAAAAATATATTATCGAGGCCGGGCGCGGTGGCTCACGCCTGTAATCCTAGCTCTCTGGGAGGCCGAGGCGGGCGGATTGCTCGAGGTCGGGAGTTCAAAACCAGCCTGAGCAAGAGCGAGACCCCGTCTCTACTACAAATAGAAAGAAACTAATTGGCCAACTAATATATATAGAAAAAATTAGCCGGGCATGGTGGCGCATGCCTGTAGTCCCAGCTACTTGGGAGGCTGAGACAGAAGGATCGCTTGAGCCCAGGAGTCTGAGGTTGCTGTGAGCTAGGCTGACGCCACAGCACTCACTCTAGCCTGGGCAACAGAGTGAGACTCTGTCTCAAAAAAAAAAAAAAAAAAAAAAAAATATATATATATTATCGAAAAAATTATCTGGGCATGGTGGTGCATGCCTATAGTTACAGCTACTCAGGAGGCTGAGACAAGAGGATTGCTTGAGCCCAGGAGTTGGAGGTCACTGTGAACTAGTCTGTCATCACAGCACTCTAGCCCAGGCAACAGAGTGAAACTCTGTCTCAAACAAAACAAAAACAAAAATATCTTAAAGAAGATAAGAATTCTTTTACTGTTAATTGATCAAATATTTTACTTTTCCATCATGGGCTAGAAAGAACATTGGCCTTGAAGCATTGCTTATATAAGTGTATGTCATGAAAAAATGGCCAGTGTGAAGATTCGTTGCGTTTAAAACAAACTGAATCAGCTGATGTAAAAGGGTTGATAGAAAGCTTGCTAAACTTTTTTGAAAGGTGAAAAAACAAAATCTTAAGTTTTGTTGAACAATTAAAGACTTGCATCTCTTTGCAGCCAAAAATAAAATTAACTCTGATTGTTTTCCTGAATCTTAAGTACAACAAAAAAGTGCATTTGCTTAATTAATTCTGTGAAAATTGTGATGTGCGGGAATCTATGTGTATGTGCTTGTGTTTGTACTTGGCTAAGTGCAGTGACAAAAGGGAAGGAAAGCAGAGGAGACATTAGAGTATGTGTTCAAGGAATGGTGAAGGACGGTTGATGGTTTTTAAAAGTTGGCTATCATTTCTTTGACACTGTGTGACACCGTGTGTGCTGCATGACTTTTGAGGCTGGGTTGGGAAGTTGACACAGATTTGTAGATTCAGCTTTTAGATGCCAGAGCCACCATGTATATAAGTTCCCAGGCTGCCATTCTATGAGAACTTCCAGGTTACATGCAGAGGATGTCTGTAGGTGTCAGTTGCAGCTAAGGTCCTGGCTGACAGCAGCATTACCTGCCACACATGCAAGTGAAGACACCTCCAGATGATGATTCTGGCCCCCTCCCTACCACAGAGTCATTCCCAGCAGTTCAGTCTTCTCATCTGAGGCCCCAAATATTGTGGAGCAGAAACTAGCCATTTTTGCTGTGCCCTGTTGTAGTTTCTGATTCACAAAATTTATGAGCAAAATAAAATGGTTGTTTTCAGCTGCTAAATTTTGGGGTAATTTGCTACTTGGCAATAGTAATTAAAACAGAAGGGATGGGAGTAGTTTATCAAGTTCCAGAGGCAGAGAGCTGGGTGGGGAGAATGATTATGCTGAGCAAAAGTAAAATTTCTAAACACACAGGTAGGCCAGGACCAAGCTTCCATGTGACAGCCCTTAATTGCTCTGATACCACCCTGGGAATTCCCCTTCGTGTATTACTTTAACAGACAACCACAAGAATGCAAAAGAATTAGTCATGTGCCACATGATGGCATTTCAGTCAATGATGAACCTGCATATATGACTGTGGTCCCATCAGACTATTATACTGTGTTTTTTTTTTTTTTTTTTTTTGAGACAGAGTCTCGCTTTGTTGCCTAGGCTAGAATGAATGCCATGGCATCAGCCTAGCTCACAGCAACCTCAAACTCCTGGGCTCAAGCAATCCTTCTGCCTCAGCCTCCCAAGTGGCTGGGACTACAGGCATGCACCACCATGACCAGCTAATTTTTTCTATATATATTAGTTGGCCAATTAATTTCTTTCTATTTATAGTAGAGACGGGGGTCTCGCTCTTGCTCAGGCTGGTTTCGAACTCCTGACCTCGAGCAATCCGCCCGCCTCGGCCTTCCAGAGAGCTAGGATTACAGGCATGAGCCACCGCGCCCGGCCTATACTGTGTTTTTACTGTGCCTTTTGTATGTTCTGATATGTTTAGATACACAAATACTCCCCATTGTGTTGCAGTTGCCCACAGTATTCAGTACAGTCACGTGCTCTACTGATTTGTAGCCTAGGAGCAACAGGTTATATCATATATCCTAGGAGTGTAGTAGGCTATGCTGTCTAGGTTTGTGTAAGTACGCTCCGAACAATGCATTTCTCAGAATGTATCACCATAGTTAAGTGATGCTTAACTATAAAATACTAATACTCTCGTATTTTGTAGTCTTTCATGAGTTCCTCCAGTTTTCATGGAGTATGGCTAGTGACATCATTCCCTTTTCTACAACAATCTTGGTGACATCTGAAACAGGGTTTGAAGAATTGACATTAAATTAAGAGGATTGATAAACAGAACCATATCAAGCATTACAATGGTTGGCGTCACACAGAACTTATGTGAGACTCCAAGCCGCACAACCCATTTACCTTGTTTAGTAGCAAATAATACCACCTAATTCCTCTTATAGTTGGTAACTTAATCCCCTGGGCACAGTCTATCACCCAGCATTTAGTGTTCAGTTACCTGACGTTTCCTGAGATGTCCAGCAGTAGCAAATCTTGTAAGCCAGAACTTTCCTTCGAGTACATTCCAGTTGAGCCATCATTTCTCTCCACTATTGCTCCTGGTGCCGCTTTCTTGGTTTTTTGGCTATGAATATTTTCACCTCTTGCTTCCACTGAAGCTATAAACCCAGCAGTACCATCAACTGACTATCTTTCTGGGACTGCAGAGCTGTACATATATCAACTTTTTCTGATGTTCTGATGTTGTTGGAAATCTGACTTTTTGCAGATGGTTTCCAAATTGTTTGTCTCTCCACTCTATTGCTTTTCCATTCTTGGCTGGAAAGCTGATTTTTGTTTCCACTGGGTTCTTTGAGGCGCCTCCCCCTTTGTTTTTCAGGGCTCTCTCTTATCACATGCATGTATTGTGCCCAGAGTAAATAGTATAAAGCTGGTCAAAATTGAGTCAAAACTTAGATGTGTTAAAATTTAACTTTCTTTTGTCCTCTATAACTGAACCTATTTTGTTCATTTGTCCTTGTTGCCTCTAATAGCAGAAGATCCTTGTAATGGGGTTTGTAAATGGAAACTTAAGCTGAGATCCTAAGATAGTAAGTGCCAGATGCCAGAGTGATTGTGAGATCACCTAGCAGGATTTGTAAAATTTCAGAGGAAGTTTCTAAACCTTTCTCATATTGAAATTCTAAAGGATGGGGTTGGCAATAGAAAAGAGAGGATTGGATAGAGGATGTCTTTGAGGAGAACTCCAGTTGTAGGCTCTTCCTGCTTTCCTTTCCTTAATTTTAAACCTGGTGAGAAGAGCTCCTCAGACATCTTGATATGTGTATTACATAATTGGGGGTGGGAGGTATGGATTGATGATTTTTGGGTGGAAAATGTAAACAGCAGGAATGTGGATTATCCAGTTGATCCAAGGTGGAAGCAGATGATGCCTGTGTGCTTCCTTGACCAGACTGGCCACTTGGGAGACAGCAGGCTTGGGGCTCTTTTAAATCTTGTCCAAGCCTGGAATGGGTGATGCAAACCCAGGACAGAGAATGGACTGTGGAATGCTGAGGGCTGAGTGGCTAGCCAGAGGAAAATGCATTCTCTATGACTAGAAACACAGTAGATGCGCCGAGTAAAGACTTCTGAAGGGACTCATGAAAGGGACCAAAAGTTTAAAAGGCAGCTTTAAGCATCTGCTACACCACAGAGCAAGGCCCCTCTCCTGGGTAACAGTCCCAAACAAGTAATAACTTACTCTCTCCCTTTCCCAGCTCCCCTTTCCTTTCTTTCTGCCTGCTTTGAGGAGTCAGAAAACACAGCTAGTAAGACACAAATAGGACAGAAGGGGTAGAAACCTAGGGTGGGAAAATAGGATTGTGTTCCATTTCTTCAGTTACCTACCCACAAAGACCCCAATTGAAAGAGGGGAGAAGTTTAACTGTCAAATCAGATTCAATGTTTTGGTAATTACTTCAGATTTTACATATTCATTTCCCACATTGAGACTTTGTTTGCAACTTGATGTGACCCTTTGGGCTTTTTATTATCTAAGAATGACCAGTAAAGTCTAGAACTGCCTGAATTTCATCCAAGGTGAAAGAAGGAAGGAGCCAAGAAGCAGATCCTTCACTTGCAGTTGAACTTCCCTCCTTCCCCCAACCTAGGAAGGTCTTTTATCCTCTTTATGGGGCTAAAAATCTGCCATTAGTTTGTATATTGCACCATTGCTATGGCTAATATAAAACTCTTTGCTTAGTCCTTTAAGCTTTCCCTGAAATCTTCTAAGTCAAAACCTGTTGCAATTCAAAACAAAACCATCACTATGTTCTCAAGCATTTGCAACTCAATTCCTTGGCTTTTGCTTTCAGATTATTGTGTCTTCTCTCTCTCTCTCTCTCTCTGTCGTCTCCCTCTCTCTCTCTCTTTTGAGACAGTCTTGCTCTGTTGCCCCAGCTAGAGTGCCATGGCATCAGCCTAGGTCACAGCAACCTTGGACTCCTGGGCTCAAGCAATCCTTCTGCCCCAGCCTCCCGAGTAGCTGGGACTACAGGAATGTGCCACCATGCCTGGCTAATTTTTTTCATATATATTTTTAGTTGACCAATTAATTTCTTTCTTTTTTTTAGTAGAGACAGGGTCTCACTCTTGCTCAGGCTGGTTTCGAACTCTTGACCTTAAGCGATCCACCCACTTCAGCCTCCCAGAGAGCTAGAATTACAGGCGTGAGCCCCCATGCCCAGCCAGACTATTGTGTCTTCTGTGAGCTGAGAAAGCAATTCAACTGACTTCTTTGTTCTAGGCTAGATAAGTAGGAAGCCTCAGGGAAACTGTATCAGTTTAATATTTAAAAAATATTATGTGTCTTATACCATTACTAGGCAGACCCATGGCACTTATTTCCACTTGTCTCCATCTGGCTAACCAGGAAGGAGGAGTGTCATTTGTAAGGTTATAAAGCCAAGTGGCACTGGAGGAGATGCTAGAGGAAGACCTTTATTACCCATCAAGATAGCAATTTTAAATGCTCATCTGCACTTAGAACAATTTATGTAAGAGTTATCAATTTGTCCATTATGGTGTTGAGAGTTCTTTTTCTATCCAATTCCACAGATTCTATTCTGTAGCAAAAAATGAATGAAGTTTAGGAAAAAAAGACTGGTCTGATCTATGTGAGGTATGCAAAATTTATCAGGCTTGTAGAGACATGAGTATGGGACTTTAGTCATTCCCTACGCCCCACCCTCTCCACCCCACTCCGCCTTCTGTATTGGCACCCTAGGAGCAGTTGCTTAAATCTGCTTTTTTCCTGACTAGCAGCTTCACTATCTTCACATTCCTGGAATTTGTGAAACAAAGAATATATAGCCATGTATATAGCTTATATATAGCCAATAGATAGCTTATGTTATTTTAATATCAATTTTTGGTAAAAACTTAGGAACCGAGGCCGGGCGTGGTGGCTCACGCCTGTAATCCTAGCACTTTGGGAGGCCGAGGCGGGCGGATTGCTCAAGGTCAGGAGTTCGAAACCAGCCTGAGCGAGACCCCGTCTCCACCAAAAAAAAAAAAATAGAAATAAATTAATTGACCAACTAAAAATATATATATACAAAAAATTAGCTGGGCATGGTGGCGCATGCCTGTAGTCCCAGCTACGCGGGAGGCTGAGGCAGTAGGATCGCTGAGCCCTGGAGTTTGAGGTTGCTGTGAGCCAGGCTGACGCCACGGCACTCACTCTAGCCTGGGCAACAAAGTGAGACTCTGTCTCAAAAAAAAAAAAAAAAAAACTTAGGAACCGCCTCTTCTTTCCCTTTAAAAATCCACTTGTAACTTATTAGAGTGTATATTCAGGGCAATTGAAATCTATATACCTGGGTGATAATCCACAGATCTGGCCCAAATAAACTCCCTCAGTGTTTTCTTTTAGGCTGACAAAGTTTAGGTGCAGATAGAGCAATGTTCCAAATAAACAGTTTTGGGCTGTAGCTCCTCAAGGAACATGCAACACAATGGTTGAATCATCATTCTGAAACCAACTACATGTACCATTAGACACCTAACAGTATTAACTACTATTCTTGGCAAGGAGTGACATCTTAATGATATGAGACTGGGAAAAGTCCTGTTGGCCAAGCTCCTTGAAGGACTTTAGGAATTCACACCATTCTTTTAGACTATTTACTCAGACAACATGTGGATCAGTTTCCTATCTGTTAATTCCTTAAGCTCGATTTGGCATAAATTATGGTTGCTGTAGGGAAAAATTTGTGCTTCAATGAAAAACTATGCACTGCCTAGGGGACGCCCTTTCATGTTATCTGATTATGTTTCTATGGGAGTTATTTTATAATTCTTTAAATTATAGATAACTGATAGCAATGTAAAATAATTCTTATCTACAGACATGCAAATTCTGTCCTGTCCAGTAGAGGTTTGGTTACCTACCCTCCCCCTCTTTGGAAGAATCTAGTTTTATCTCTACTTGTGCTTTCAACATTTTTCTATTCCATATACATGGTTGCTTTTTTGACTTCTCCTTTGAACTGGATGTAACATCTCTCCAGTTATCTCATTGAGTTAAATAAAATTTTTAACGGATATTAATTTTTATATCTGTATGAAAGCATGATTTTACCTTTCTTGGGGAATTATCTTTTTATAGTGTTGTCAATCTGAAAGAAAAAAGACACTAGAGAAAACTATCTCTAAAATACATTGGGTTTACTTGGGAATAGAAACAAGGATTATAATCTGGAATGAAATAAGGATTTTAATCTGGAATGCATGAAATGGCAGGGAAGGGGAGCTTTTACTATCAAAAAAGACATTTACATAAACTGCTTAGAAACAGAGTCCACTGGTTCCAGAGGTTCAAAGCCAGAGTTGTCAGCTCATTGGTGAAAATGTCATTATTGGACAAGTGTTCTTCCAAGAACATTTTATCCAAATTACTGCAGTCCTAAAGAATGTCTAGTGATGAACCTTATCAAAGCAGGAGATGCTTGAAGGATTCATCAAAGCAGGAGATATAGGAAGGAAGTAGGGATTTTAGAAAGTCCTTGGAGACAGTTTTTAATCTCAGACATGTATTCTGTCTGGATCTGACAGAAGTGATTTCATCCTGGTATCTGCAGCTTTCATAGTGTATTGTCAAAATATTCATGCCTGGCAATCCATGTATTGCTAACCAAGGATATAAAGCTGTGACTATTGTGGCATTTGATATGGAACTATGAATTTTTAATCAAAGTTTCTTGGTTATTTCCCTTGAAAAATCAATGGATTGATCTGATTCACACCTAAGCTACGGTTCCTAGACAAAAAAAGTGAATAATCATAGGTAATATTTAGCAAACAGTTATGTGCCAAGTACATGGACTATCCCAATTGGCATATATGAACAACAGATAAAAAGGCAAGAAATGTATTGGGACATTGGATTGGGACAAGAGAATCCCTATGACTTCAAAATTACTGTGGGGTCCCTCAGCAACTCCCTTAGCCCACCCCTCTATCGCTGAACCAGGGGACAACAGGAGCCCAAAAGAACCAAAATATCAACATCAAATTACAACAGGCAATGCTACCTATGCATACCTGTGCCCTAGTGCATCCAGAACGAGTCCCCTTCTGATGACATGAAGCAGAGATCATCTCTGTCTAACAGGCTTAGGAAAATGGAAAGGCCCATTTCTGTATTTAACTGGAGGACTCCTGATGTTTCTTGATTGCAGATTAAAAAGAATCAGAGTGGTTCCCTGGCATGAAAATCTCTAAACACATAATATTACAGCACCAAGTCATGAAAAAAGCCCAACACAGGATGACATCCATGACCCTGTCAACATTGATGGGAACTTGTGTGGAAACCAACCTTTGTCCTCTTTGAAGTCTGAAGTTTTGAGCAGATTCTAGCCATTTTGCTGGGGCACTGACACTAATTAGTTCTGATCTCTACTCTTTAGGATTCTCTTAGCAATTTGGCTGTCGCACAAGTGCTGCTGGGGGCATTTGCTACCTTTCCTCATGAATATGGTGGAGTACTTGGCTTTACAGCTCCTTCCCCTCTCCCCAGCTTTATTGAGGTATAATTAACAGATAAAAATTATGTATATTCAAGGTGTACAAGGTGATGCTTTGGTATATGGATATATTCTGAAATGATTTCCACAATCAAGCTAATTAACATCACATCACATAGTTATCTTTGTGTGTTTGTGTGTGTGTGGTAAGAACAGTCAAGATCTACTCTCTTAACCCATTTCAAGAATATGATGCAGTAATTTTTTTTTTTTTTTTTTTTGAGACAGAGTCGTGCTCTGTTGCCCTGGCTAGAGTGCTGCAGCATCAGCCTAGCTCACAGCAACCTCAAACTCCTGGGCTCAAGTGATCCTCCTGCCTCAGCCTCCTGGGTAGCTGGGACTACAGGAGCACACCACCACGCCTGGCTAATTTTTCTATTTTTATTAGAGACAGGGTCTCCCTCTTGTTCAGGTTGGTCTCCAACTTCTGAGCTCAAGAGATTCTCCCAGACTGCTAGGATTACAGGTGCGAGCCACCGTGCCTGGCCACAATGCAGTATTGTTAAACTGTAGTCACCATGTGGTGAGCTAGATCTCCAGAACTTACTTATAAGTGAGAGTTTGTACCCGTTAACAGCATTTCCTCATTTCCTCCACCACAGTTTCTGACATAGAAGAAAACAATGCCAAAGTGAAACATAGCTATTTATTGAAGTAAAACACATTGTAAGAGAGTATGCTTTCCCCATCCACCTTGTCTCGCTAAATCACTCTGCCTCAAATAAATTCCTTTTTTTTTTTTTTTTTTTTTGAGGCAGAGTCTCACTTTGTTGCCCAGGCTAGAGTGAGTGCCATGGTGTCAGCCTAGCTCACAGCAACCTCAAACTCCTGGGCTCACCGATCCTCCTGCCTCAGCCTCCCAAGTAGCTGGGACTACAGGCATGCACCAACATGCTTGGCTGATTTTTTTCTATATATATTAGTTGGCCAATTAATTTCTTTCTATTTATAGTAGAGACAGGGTCTCGCTCTTGCTCAGGCTGGTTTTGAACTCCTGACCTTGAGCAATCCGCCCGCCTCAGCCTCCCAGAGTGCTAGGTTTACAGGCGTGAGCCACCGCACCCGGCCAATAAGTTCCATTTTTGATGCTTGTTCAATTCTCAGACAGGCAGGGAAAGAGAAATGTGTGTGATCACACCTTAAAGTCTAATTAGAGTAAAGGTGTCACACGAGTCTGGCACATTTCTCTGGTGATGGGAACAGAGTTACACCCATCTAACCTCGATAATAACTGTTTAAAAAATTGGAGCAAAGTTGCCTTTTAACTTGTGCCTCAGACAACATATCTTATTTTTTAATCTAGGAGTTGAAGTCTCTTTGCCAGGGCCCTGTGCATACCTTCTGCTATTGGTCTGAATTTTGCTAAATTGATAAATTTACATAATTGGGATTGTAGCTAAAGATAGCTATTTTTGCCAAAGCACGAGAATTACAGGATATTTCTTTTAAAATCAGCGTTCTAAGTCTATAGTAAAGTGACTTGAAACAAATTTATGGTATCATTCCCATTCCATGAGATCCACAGAGCTCACACTAAGATATCATAGTTTATTTTTCTGAATATCTTTTCCAAATGCCTGTAAAAATTTGATTTGGTGCTTTTTTCCATTTCTTAGGACTTGGAGAATGAAGGTGAGATCATTAGAATTTCATATGGATTATTGCCTTCTGGGACTTTATATCAATGTCCCTGAGTTTGAAATGTGATGGTGGTGGGGTACTGTTCCACTGTATATCTATGGAAATTAAAAAGACTTTTGCAACTCACAGATGTTTTCAATTTATTTTTTTATTTTTTTGAGACAGAGTCTCACTTTGTTGCCCAGGCTAGAGTGAGTGCCGTGGCATCAGCCTAGCTCACAGCAACCTCAAACTCCTGGGCTCAAGCAATCCTGCTGCCTCAGCCTCCCCAGTAGCTGGAGTCCCAGCTACTGGGTAGCCAGGTCCCAGCTACAGGTATGTGCCACCATGCCTGGCTAATTTTTTCTATATATACTAGTTGGCCAATTAATTTCTTTCTATTTATAGTAGAGACAGGGTCTCGTTCTTGCTCAGGCTGGTTTCGAACTCCTGACCTGGAGCAATCCGCCTGCGTTGGCCTCCCAGAGTGCTAGGATTACTGTTTTCAATTTAAATGACTGCTTTGTCTTTAAAAGGCAAGCCTACATTTCTGCTGGTTATTTCCCCCCTTAATGGTGAATCACATTTATCCATTCAAAGGAAATATGACATTTTCCAAGATAATGAATAACTTGTTAATTCCTTAAACCATCATTCTGGGGAAGTAATAGGTGCTATATATGTTGTAACGGAGGCAGGCTCAGATGCGCAGCATGGTGGAACCTCAGGAACATTGGCTGGCATGAAACAGGAGGATACTGGGATTAATCCGAGAGAGAAATGGAAGTGTGCATGTGAGAAGGCCATGATACAGAATGCCCTGGGCCTGAAGGGTGTAGCAATCTGAGCTTGTCAGACAATTAGTGAATCCAGGTGCATACATGTGCTGTGCTGAATGCTTCAATGCCGAGTGCTCCAGTATGTGCTCCATTTAGTGGTTAAGGCTCATAGCAGAAGGTGGTGGAGAATCCAGTCCAGTGGTTCCTTGCAGGACCCCAGCAAGGGTAAAGGAAACAGGGTCCAGAATCTGAGGGTGGGTTAGACAGAAACCAGGCAGGGAATCAGGATGGGACATGTTTGAGAAAGAGCAAGTGATTTGAAACCAGATTGGCCTTTCCTCTTCTTAGCTGTGTGACTTTAGGAAGCCAATTAACCTCTGACTCTCAGTTTCCATAACTGCAAAGTGGACTAATAATCACCATTTCACAGGTTATTGTAAGAATAGGAAATAACATATGCCAAATACCTAGCACAGCAGTAGGCCCATAACACGGCTTCTATTCTTAGCTGGTAGAGCATTGGTTTTAGTAAGGACTAGAGCTTCAAACAGGTGAGCCCAAGCAGATGCTGTCATGAGTAAGGACTCAGGTGGCTAGGTCAAGGGGAGGTCAGATAGGAAATGCTGTGACCTGGCTACCTGGAATTCCAAGGCACAGCCTGGAATTCCACAACCTTCCATCTGGCTACAGGCTAGAGGCCCTGGGGTTGCTGATAAGGAACAGATCAGAGTGGGCCCAGGCCTGCAGCCATTTCCTCTTGGGGTCAGAGAAGACAGAAAATGTCAACGCTTTTTGTTGGTGAGACTACCTGTGGCCTCGTGGAGCAGTCCTTGATCTCTTCCGGTCTTTTGGACTGGGAGGATACTGAATTTTCAAGTATGTGTGTGTATGGGGGGGGGGGTGTAATTTTACTGTTGTTGAGGGGACATTAATAATAATGATTGTTACTTCTAGAATCCTTTCACTAACACATATTATTGCATGCTATTGCATGTAACAAGTGCAAATAATATCGCTCTCACTTCATGTATGAGGAAAATAAGATATAGAGTGGTCAAGTGACTTGTTCATGTCATAATTGGGACTAGAATCTAGGTAGCATCCCTTCTAGACCAGAGCTTTTCCCATTGTATAGATTTAAAAATAAAATATATTTAGTATTTAATACTGGTGACAGAACATATTTTCCTTTGTGGTTTTTAAAAACCATTTAATAACAACACCTTGGCTGGGCGTGATGGCTCACGCCTGTAATCCTAGCACCTTGGGAGACCGAGGTGGGCAGATTGCTCGAGGTCGGGAGTTCGAAACCAGCCTGAGGGAGACCTCATCTCTACTAAAAATAGAAAGAAATCAATTGACTAACTAAAAATATATATATGCAAAAAAAATTAGCCGGGCATGGTGGTGCATGCCTATAATCCCAGCTACTTGGGAGGCTGAGGCAGGAGGATTGCTTGAGCCCAGGAGTTTGAGGTTGCTGTGAACTAGGCTGACGCCACGGCACTCACTCTAGCCAGGGCAACAAAGTGAGACTCTGCCTCAAAATAAATAAATAAATAAATAAATAACAACACCTTATGGGTAACTATTAATTGTTCCTCTCTGTAGGTTACTTACAGAATAACGATATGGGTGGGAAATTTTATGGTGGAATTGATATTCCTAGAGAAACTGACAGCACATTTTTTTGAGGCAGGCACAAGCTCAGTGAAGAGAGTAAGGTGGTCCTGGATTTGTCAGAAGCCAGCTGTTTGGGTTAAAAATCCAGGAGACCTTATCCTTGAAGCCCTAGTGTCCTTCCCAACCTTTGAAAGCTTCCTTTGGCTCTAAGTAACAATGATATTGTGCTCCAAGCACTGTGTTTTATGGACAGCATCCTTCCTAGGGATAATCACCCTCCTTTGATGGAAGAGGACCCTGAGGCTAAACAAGATTAAGACCTTCGCCAAGGCCACATTAACCACATGCAACAGCAGTTTTTTGATTGCGGGATTGGGCTCACCAAAGTCCTTGCTTATTCCGCTGTGCCAGATCACAGTTTGTCTCTTTCCCCTTTCCTGGTGAGAGACAGAGAGCTGTTAGGGTAGCAGCTTCTAGAGTAGGGGATACCCACTTCTGGCATGTGCAAGATACTCCATTGAGGGATAGAAGGGAACTGTCTCCACTTTGATTTATATTTATCACATACTTACATAATTTCTATTTTGGGGACATATTTTACAACTGTACAAAATATGTAGTAAAATAGTATACATATGATTTATAAATAAATTAATTGATATAAATCATATATGGATGTTTATAGGGTATACACTAAATTTTTTTTTCCTGAAAGGCAAGGAGTTTGGACAGTTTTGGATTTCAATCTAATTTTGATTTTTGATAAAAAAGTGATTACGAAAGTAAATAGGCCATGAAAAATATTGTATAATATGAACCTGTTGTAAATGACTTTATTTGGATTATTTGATTTTTTTGAATTATTTATACTTTTAGATTATCCAAGGCCATTGTTCTCCTGTATCAAAGCAGGTACTGGAAAGTTGATTCAAGAAGAGATGTTGCCTTCATGTGGTTCTGAGTTTTGTAACCTTGCTTTTTCTGGTATTCTGGTAATAACAATAGCTACTACCTATAAATGCCAGGTATCATGATGAACATTTTAAGTTTGCATTTCATTTAACCCTCACAATGGCAAGATAATTGAAATTTAGCAAAATTCAGAGACTTACTCAAGATTACCCAACTAGAATTTGCACTTTGATCTGTCTAAATCTTAAATTCACTACTTTTCTGTTTAGTAATCTGTTTGGTAGACAAGTTAGATGTATATGCTATTTAATAAAATATGAATTTCAACAAAATCAAAGTTATTTTTTCTTTTCTCTTTAGAACCCTTAAAATGGATGCCATGATATACATCTAAACCTTAACACAAAACTTTTAAAGTGCTTATATAAGAGCTTATTCTATAAAATTATATATTTTATGGCTTTTTCTTCCTTTCCTTAAACGGAGATAAAATTTTACTTTGATAGGGTTTCCTAACTAGCATATTTTATGAACAATTACATCACCCTCAAGACTTAAAATTAAAACTATTAAAATGTATAATTATTGTGAGTAGCTTAGTTATCAGAAATAGGCAATTTTACTATTTGATATAGGAAAAGTTAGAGATATATTAATTTTCTGGTTATCTAAGTAGGTTTGCTACATAATTCCAATTTGTCCCATTAGTTCTACTAGAAATTGAATACACTAAGTCTTCAATGTCATCTATAGCTTCTTAAAAATTACAACTTTGGGCAAAACTACATACAACAAAAGCAATTTTTTTCTTATCAGCATTATAATTAAACAACAATGAATGAAATGCCAATATTCAAGAACCCACCGTATGTCATTTCACCTAAAGTCGCAGTTTCCACAGGACTTACTGTACCTTGTTTTGTCAACTGAAGGCAAATTGCTTTTTAATATTAGGCTAAAAATACAAACAAAGAGGATATAGAAATAAACCTGTTGATTATGTGTGAAAAAAGACCTACTAATTTAATTTGGCTCTTTAAGACACAGTTCACTTTCAGTAAACAAGTCATAGATTTAAATAATTTTTTTCATCTAAAACAGATGAAGGGACATTTTTAGAAAATGGGCTAATTACACTGAAAGGGAATGTTGGGGGAAAAAAAGGATTAAATTTGGCCACTGGGTGTCAATCTTGATCCATATTCACAAGTAGTTAGGGAAAGAAAAATCTATGACTCCAGCTTTTCTTCTCAATTCTCTCTCCAGAGAGCGAGGGGTGTCTCCAATTTTATTTAATAACAAATGGGACACATTTTTCTCTTTTAAAGTCTTTGTGATTTCTCTTTCACCACCATGAAGATTTTAATTTTCAAAAAATCTGAGAAGGAAAAAGAGACTGAAAATAGCCTCTTTAACAAAAGCGGACTGATATTTATATTTTTAAAATTATTCTGGGCTAAGCTTGACTAGCTGTGTAAGACATTACGGGGTGACTTGATTTCTGTACATTACTAACTATGTAAAATTTCAAAGTTCCACAGGTTGAACATTGTTCTGGAAAATCTAGCTCTCTTAGTCAAATAATGTGTCTTATTTTATGATTACCTTTCCAAACTAAGAGAAAAGGTAAAACTGCAAAAGTTTGTATAATGTAGGGGGACTTCTCGGCCTCTCGCTCTGCTTATCATTGCATCCTTCCAGAACAGAGATACACTCTATGCATACATAGTATTTATGTATACATAGCTCTTTTCTTTTTTATATACAAATGGCACTGAAACTTTTTTTTGCACACTTAAAAATATATCTTAGACATTGCTTTGTATCAGTTAATATAGATCTGCCTCATTCTGAATTGAGATCATACTCTTTCAAAAAGATTATGAAGAGTGCTCTGATATTCTCATCTTTTAGAATTTTAAAAGTGCTACTGAAGGCAAGAATCTCATTCGACATGCCAATCCAGATTAGAGGAAATGGAACACAGAGAAGCTGACGTCTTCGCCTCTGAAGGTTTGCAAGCCTTTGCTGCTCCCTCTCCTCCTCCTCCTCCCAAACCCCTCCACCAATCCTGAACATACCTCTGACTTCTGTTTATCTTACACTTGCTGATAAATCTTCTTAGAAGCTGGTGGTCCACTTAAGCCAAGCCACAGTCATGTCATGGTCCCCAAGACACAACACGGCCTTATAAGGGCTCAGGAGAAAACATACCATAAAATTAAATAAAGCTGAATATTTGCAAATACACTTTTTAAAAAAAATCCTCATTTGAGTAAAACAATGCAGTTTGATTTCATCCATTTCTGAGCTATTTAACTAGATTGAGTGTATTTTTATGTTTCCATATTTGGTAGTTTAGGACTAGAATCTCTCATTCCATAAACAAGGATGCCCCATATGAGTCTCTATGATTATTTCTGGTTTCTGTGGCCCCAGATTCACCTTTCCATTATGTTGGACCTACACTGAAACAGTTCTGGACAAAATGCTACTAATCTTTCTAAAACCAATGTAATTATGATGTGTTGAGATATACCTTCAACAGGTGGCTCATGATTCCTAACTCTCTGGAGTTGTTGCACTCTGCTGTTGGGTTTCAACATCCCCTCCCATCTCAAGCACTGTGGGCACCGATACCTAGATTTTGAATTAATTTGGTTTTGAGCACTTTCACAATATTGCTTCACATCCCTGGGGACCATTAGACATACCCCAGCTGTTAAATGCTGGGAGATACCTGTTAACTAAGCTGTGTTCTTTTTCTCAGTACAGTATTTAGAACCCTGTTCAGTAAATGGACCTTCAAAAAGCTCCAGGCTTTGTAATTCTACAAATGGTATAAAACAGTCCCCTTCGGAGCGACTCCGCAGCACACCTTCTGACAGGAGAAATGGTAGGTGCTTCTGTCCAGAGGGAAGTAAGCGTTGGACGTTTTATGCCCTGCTAGGATGTCCAGAAGCTGCTCTTGATTTGCAGCTGAAGTTCCCTTGCCTACAGAAGCTTCAATACCGTCTTAGCTAGGAGCAACTTTAAGTCAGGGCTGCTGGCCAGTAGACTGGCCTTCCAGAGCAGTATTTCAATGCACGTTTAGAGTTTAGCTGCTGTTTAACTTGCAGGGTCATGAAAACATTACTGCAGCATCTGAAAGTGTCCAGCACAAAGGAGGAAGGGCAAAGGTGCCGGCAGCCCAAAAAGGAGGGGCTGTTCCTTGCCTCTCAGACCTCCACCACCCATGACCCAGAAGAATGAGTTCCTTTCCTGGGTCCTCTCAGGGAACTTTGGCCTCTGGTCTCTACTTTTGCTTTTGACTGGTGTCTGCTGCTAAACCCAGTGTCATACCGGCCTTTCAGAGGGGCAGAGATGAGATTTAGTACCATTTGTTGTGTCCCCTTGGGTTAGATACTAAAAGCTTCTTCATCTGTGAAATAAAAATGATAATAATGATACTGCCTGAGGAAATAAACGAGATGATGTATGTAAAAGGCGTGGCACAACGTTAGCCTGTAGTAAGTGCTAATCAATAGTGGCCACCAGGCCGGGCACGGTGGCTCACACTTGTAATCCTAGCACTCTGGGAGGACAAGGCGGGCGGATTGCTCAAGGTCAGGAGTTTGAAACCAGCCTGAGCAAGAGCAGGACCCCCTCTCTACTATAAATAGAAAGAAATTAATTGGCCAACTAATATAGATAGGAAAAAATTAGCCGGGCATGGTGGTGCATGCCTGTAGTCCCAGCTACTCGGGAAGCTGAGGCAGGAGGATTGCTTGAGCCCAGGAGTTTGAGGTTGCTGTGAGCTAGGCTGACGCCACGGCACTCACTCTAGCCTGGGCAACAAAATGAGACTCTGTCTCAAAATATTGAGAAAGAAGATTGCTTTCGTGGTTACCTACAAAGGATGACTTTAGTTGTTCCTTGTCTATGAGAGGAACTACTCTCCTGACTCTGACACGTGAAATTCTATAACTAGAGATTCCCTCCTTAAAATCAAAATATCTTTCTTGGTAAGTGTAAATACTTCTGTGAGGTGGGGCGAGGTGGCTCATGCCTGTAATCCTAGGACTCTGGGAGGCAGAGGCCGGCAGATCGCTCAAGGTCAGGAGTTAGAAACCAGCCTGAGCAAGAACGAGACCCCATCGCTACTAAAAACAGAAAGAAATTAATTGGCCAACTAAAAATACATAGAAAAAATTAGCTGGGCATGGTGGCACACGCCTGTAGTCCCAGTTACTCAGGAGGTTGAGGCAGGAGGATCTCCTGAGGCCAGGAGTTTGAGGTTGTTGTGAGCTAGCCAGACGCCACGGCACTTTAGCCTGGGAGACAGAGTGAGACTCTGTCTCAAAAACAAAACAAAACAAAATAAAATACTGCTGTGAAAGAGAACATTCAAGCTTGGCAACCATTACTGAGAATAAATTTATTTTAATAACAGATTTCGATGGGGAGGTATAGGGGTACTCAGCACTTTAAGAGAAAGAGTTCCCACTGAGTAGGGGCAAAGTGAAGATTATTAAGGCTTAGTACACTAAGGATCAGCTTCCTCTACTTTGGAGTTTTAGATAGGCCAGTCTGTCCTGTTAAGTAAGCTCCTCTATTTCCTCAGGTTTGTGTTCCCTTGAGAATTGTCACCTAGTGAACCATATATATTTAGTCCTATGGGTCCCTCTCTCCATTATTAACCATTTATTAATTTCTTTGCTTGAGTTAGGCAGAACAAGACTGGATACAGTATGAGGGCAGGAACCCTTGATGTGCTTATACTACTGCAAGTGCAATGTCTTAATAAATACTTATCTTGGAAGGTAAGTAGGTATAGTATTATATAAATATAATTGAAAGTGATATGCAGTTGGAAGTATATATCCTTCATATTTCCATTCCAATAAGCATATTTTTCAAAAGAGAATATATAGTTTTTCTTGTTTAATGTACTTTTTTTTTTTTATAAAGAATGAATTTAAGGGCCAAAATGGGGAAGCAACTCCCTCTATATTTCACAACTAATTTGTTTAGTTGTTTGTTTTTTGAGAGAGGGGTCTCACTATATTGTCCAGGCTGGTCTCAAACTCCTAGGCTCAGGTGATCCTCCTGCTTCTAAATCTGGGGCCATTTGTTCCAAAATGGTATTTACTATGTAGGACTCAGCACAGTCAAGTAGTCAAATAATGAATGTCTGGGACAACTAGGTTGATCCAATACATACCCGTAGATTTTATCTGGAGCCAAGTATACAAAAACACACAATTCACTTGTATTAAAAATGTATTTCCTAAAATGAATCTACATGGTTATAAGTCAGAATATCAGTTACCCTTGGGGATGAGAATGACCAAAAGGGTTATGAAGAGAGTTTCTGGGATGTTGGTGATATTTTGTTTCTTGATCTGGTGCTGGCTGCATGGATTAATCTGTGAAAAATTCATCTAACTAATGATTTGTGTATATACTGTACTCTTTAATTTTAAAAGTATACTTAAAAGTATATGTAGCTGGGCATGGTGGCGCATGCCCGTAGTCCAAGCTACTCAGGAGGCTGAGGCAGGAGGATTGCTTGAGTCCAGGAGTTTGAGGTTGCTGTGAGCTAGGCTGACGCCACGGCACTCTAGCCCGGGCAACAGAGTGAGACTCTGTCTCAAAAAAAAAAAAAAGTATATGTATAGGCTAGGTGCCATCTATATGGAAGACTTTGAGGTTCTATGTTTTATCCACATTGAAGGCAAGTAGTGGTAGGACTCACATTTTAGAATGGTCATATATATATATATATATATATATTTTTTTTTTTTTTTTTTTTTTTTTTTTTTTGAGACAGAGTCTCACTTTGTTGCCCAGGCTAGAGTGAGTGCCATGGTGTCAGCCTAGCTCACAGCAACCTCAAACTCCTGAGCTCAAGCAATCCTTCTGCCTCAGCCTCCGAGTAGCTGGGACTACAGGCATGTGCCACCATGCCTGGCTAATTTTATATATATATATATATATATATATATATATATATATATATATATATATATTAGTTGGCCAATTAATTTCTTTCTATTTATAGTAGAGACGGGGGTCTCGCTCTTGTTCAGGCTGGTTTCGAACTCCTGACCTCAAGCAATCTACCCACCTCAGCCTCCCGGAGTGCTAGGATTATAGGCGTGAGCCACCCCTGGCCCAGAATGGTCATATTTAATCGTGCACCTTGGTCCTTTCACTTCTTCCAGAAAACCCAGTTTCTCCAAAGTCAGCAAATTTATTTAAGAATGTAACAGATACAAATCTACCCCATGGGAATCTTTCGTTCCAATTGTATGGAAAAATACAGGGGGGTTGTAGACTTCTGGTTATTGCCATGAGCTCAGGGTCAGAAATGCTTGTACCCTGTTTGGTCACTGTATAACCTTTTTATGTACCCTTATCTGATCTTCTTTCCACCCCAGGCAGTAAAGGGAATGATAAGTCCTCCTCAGGGCCTTGTGAGAACCTCATAGGTGTATGGAGGAGGGGCGGAGGTGCCAGATGCATCATGGAGTTGAACAGAAGTTTTTCAGATGTTCAGCGTGTTTCTACACTTCTGCTCCTCACAGTGTGAGTGGCATGTAGGTGCTAGGCAGGTCCAAGCACATTTTTCTTGAAATGAGTGTTAGCACAGAAGGGAGTGGGAATTAATGGGTTTTTATCTAGAAATAGAAGGAGGAGGCGGCTGCATGCTATTGATGTAGAACTGACCACAGCTCACAACCTATTTCTCATTCTTTGATCTTCTGCCACAATTTCTACCTTTAAAAGTTTCAATTAAGGCTTCAAGGTGGAAAACACAGCATGCTTAATGGCCCACCAGAGTAAAGGCAGCCCTTGCAGTTTTATAAATCTTTAAAATATAAATTAATTATAGAAAATCTGGGACAATTTATATTTAAAATAGCTGTCGGCTTTCTAGAAACATAGTGATAGTTGTCTCAGAGTTCTGTATTCTCATTCATTGTATACTTTTTTAAAAAAAACAAATGACAACTCACCACATGAAGTTATTCTTTTTCTGTATCCAGAGTTGCTCAATAATTCTTTTGAGATGTATTAACAATTTCTTAAATTTTGCCTCCTCTTTTCTAGTTGGAATTAAAAAAATTATTTTTAATGTATAGATTGACTCTAGGAATGCAAAAATGCTCTCCTTGCATAGTTGAAACATTAAGAAGTTGCAAGAACCCTTATGAACATTTTAATTTGGGTCATATAATCATTTACTGACTTTGGCTCCCTATTTAAGGTGTGCAAAAACTTCCAGGTTCCAGCTCTCTGCATCTCAAAGCAGACCAAAGATACTTAGGAGTAAATAAAACTAGACAGAAATTCAAAGAGCAAACATTTTAACTTAATACTGTTTAACGTTTAGACTTTACAAAGTCTTTACCATACAATTCAACAATTCCTCCTCATGGTCTACTCATTACCTATCAAGCTCCATGTTCGGCATTACAAAAGATAATGATGTCTAAAGTTGCATTTTGTTCAGTCCGGAACAAAATCATTGAATTAGACATAAATTCAAAGGGCAAATGGGTCTCCCAGGCTTTTTTGTTCTTTACTTTCACTTTTTCAATCTTTCAGTATATATTATTTGAAAGCCATGCCTTTAAAAATGCAGATAAAAAGAGACAAATTAAAATACTATAGTTACTAATGTGAGTGGCTGTGTAAATGAAATGGAGACATAAGTATTGGCTCAGTACTTATTTTGAGGCCCAGAGGTTAAATAATAAATCTTTTTTTCCATTGAGTGATATTGGGAAACATCTTTTTAAAAGTCATATGCTTAGAAGCACATCCATTGAATGGATTCTGGCACTACTACTCCCAGTCCACATCTACATTCCATCCCTATCTCTAGTTCAGAGATCTGAGAGCCAGAGTTAAAGAGAGATTTTAGAAAATAGGAATTTTTTTCTTTTTGCTGTAATTCAACCTGAGGGCTTTTCATTTAAGTTGTCATTCCTGGGGGAAAACAAAAACCAACCTCCAAACCTGTTAATGCTTCCTTGGTTAGCTGCAGATAAGAGAGCTTTTGCCATAAAGGAATTTGTTGATTTTGATTTAGCTTTAAATTGCTCCAGTGAATTTGTTGTCAAAGGAGATATTTGTAAATTTCATATAATACATATATTTGCAGTAATTGTTACATAGTATTTTTATATGCTAACCCTTGCCATCAAGGCACAAAATTTGATTTAAGGCATAAAATCTGATTTAAGATCATCAAAGGTTATCTTTCATGGTATAAATGAGACTCTGATTAATTAATAAACTGACTTTTTTCCCTAAGAAGGACTTGTGGACATTGCCCCTTTCTCTTACTGTGTTGTCTAGAAAGTCATTTACTTGCACCTAAACCAGCTGATGTCTATCAGAAACCAAAAGACAGGAATATTGAATGTCTCCTTTTTTCTCTCTAATCGTGGCTCACAAAATTTAGACTGTTCAGTGTTGTCCCACGTAATATTTTTTAAAAAGCAATTACATTCATGGCCAACATTTAAAAATTGGGGTGTTTCTCACAAAAATCCATATTTCTGTTTTCTGTTACAAAATTAGGAGAACCAGCAAACTAGGATTAACTTCTCCCAGGGTAATAACTGGCTGAGGCTGAGCAGTAGCCACGTTACACGCTGCAGAACAATGTGAGTTTTTTTCCTTCTGTATGACCCATATTAACTCATTTGTGTTACCTGCCGGGCCTCTGTAGGTCTTTGAGTTTGAGACTCCTGTTTAAGGCAGGGATTGGGTTGGGTGAAGTAACACTTTGAAAGGAGCAAAGGAGTTTTGGTGCTGTTGTTCAGAAAGTTAGAATGACCGTAGAGCTTCATGGTTAAGAGTGCAAACTTCAGGCAGATTTGGGGTCAGTCCCCATTCTGCCAATTCCTACCTTTTGGAACTTGGGACA
This sequence comes from Microcebus murinus, assembly GCF_040939455.1. NCBI lineage: Eukaryota > Metazoa > Chordata > Mammalia > Primates > Cheirogaleidae > Microcebus > Microcebus murinus. The sequence continues at coordinate 48,285,978 of NC_134111.1, read as the reverse complement.
AATTGCTTAAATGTTCTTAAGCAGCTTCGTCTTGTGTAATTTTAGCTACTAACAACTCCCTAAGAGGGTTGTTGTGGTGAGTACCAGAGAATGATTATTTCCAGTACAAAAAGTTTCATTAATTAAGAGATCTCTTAGCTACTTTTTATTCCTGTCCTGTAAATAGGAGTCTATCTTAGCTACTTTTAAGAAATTGTTTATAGAACATTTACTAAAATTTTGAGAAGGGAAGTATATTTGTATATTTCAGACATTCACCTAAATGTTATCTATATTATCTGATTAGCTATAATCAATTAAGTAACTCAGGATTGTCCTTCTTAGTCTTGTAGTCAAAATTTTGAATCATCTCCCCTTCAATATAATTTTTTCCAAGAGAGTCACAGCAGTGGTTTCAGGCTGAATAAAGCCTCTTACATTGTTTAGCTAGATTTCTGCATTTACTATAAACATGCTTAAAAGCCACGGGAACTTCAGAAATCATTCCTAGAGTGGATAGTAAGAGGAATGTTAAAACAAACAAACAAACAAACAAACAAACACCACAAGAAAGTATTAAGAATCCTTTGTGTGTGGGTCAAAAACAGGGTGAAATCAATTTCCCCAGAATAGAAAAATAGACTTGACCTAAAAAAAACCCTTTCATAGGTACATATTTTACAAATAAAACTCATAACAAAGCCAACAGGAATCTTACAAAAATTGCTTGAAAATTCAACCTGCTTCAAATTCTTCCTTTAATATCCTGCCTGCACAGCCCTATGAGGTTATTAATATTGTCTAAGCATCCCCTAAATCAGAGTTCTCCACTGGCTGCACATTGGAATCACCTGGGAAATGTAAAAAATTAGTACTGCTTAGGCCTTACTCCCAGAGACTCTGATTTAGTTGGTGTAGGGTGAAGATTTTGCTCTATGGCTTTATGTAGCATTGGGCGTTTGTGTGGGGAGGGAAGGTAAATTTCAAAAGAGCTTGCCCATGGATCTGTCTCCTTTTCCTGACATTCATAAAACTACTTTTGCTGGCTGCAATAAACTGAGCTTTAACTTATTGGAGTGCAAAAGAGAGAGGTGATGGTGGGGCATGTAGTTAGTCAACACTCCAACAAGGAAACACAGTGGGTCCATGCTAACCGTGTCTAAGGGTATCTATGATAGCATAAGAAATATCTGAAGCACTCTGTATACTCTACACAGTACATCTCATTTTGCCATATCGATAATTTGGGGGATAGATGTTATTATTATTATTCCTATGTTGTGGGGGAGTAAAATAATCTATATAGCCATAAATTTTTCCGTAACAATTTGCCACTTTGTTTTGATTTTTTAAAAATAAAATTGAAAAAAAAAAAAACAAAAAAAAAATAAAATTGAATCTAGTTCTGAATTTCAATTTGTCAAGGTCAACAAATAATTAAATATAAATCATTTGCCTGCCATTGGCTTGCACGAGAACCCTTTCCTTATGGACATGGTGGGGAGAGCTGGGTCTTTGAATCATAGTAGTCACCATTATTAATCCATTCCTTCCACTACTTGATGCCCCTATCATGTCCTGGTCCTTCGCTGTTTGGCTCCAGGTAGACCACAGAGGTAGGCTTTGCCAAGGTCATCTCTGAATTCTACAAGTTTGACTATGGAAAGCCTCATGGTTATTCCCAAGGCCCGGGTCCATTCATGTGCCCAGCCCCTGCTTCCATATCCAGAGCACCGTGAGGAGGCTGGTGTAGGCTTCCCTTCCCCAGAACCTCATTCCGCTCTGCCAGTATTGCAAGGATCCAACTACGCTTGAGAGTCCAGGGTAATAAAACTTCCTTGGAAGCAGAGAAGCTTTAACACCATTTCCTTGGATGGGCTGGGCCTTCTCAAAGGAAAGTTTAGGAAGCACACAAAACACTGTTATCTCTTCTGGGGCAAAGGATGCCAAAACTCAAAACACAAAGACTTGGCTGTATTTCTTAAATGGAAATCAGGAAATAGCATTCGTTTTCTTTTTTGTTGCTGAGTCCATGGCAGCCCAAAAGACACAAATTATTTATAATTTATTCTGATGTAGTGCTAGAAAGCTTTTAAAGCAAGTGAGACTGCTTTCTGGGAGGTTTCTCTTTTCATCGGAATTAATCCATTAACCCAAATGGATCTTTGACACTTCATAAGTCCAGAAAAAAAAAAATGACACATTCACTGAAGAGGTTTGAAATGATGCTATATTAGGTCTCTGATAAGTAAGTATAAAACCTCAATCTTTAATGAAGCTCCTCTGAAACAGTTGGCTTTTTATGGACAATTCTTCAACAAATCTCCTCTGCCTGCTTTTTAGCTTTGTTTTTATGAGACTTTTTGAGTATTAAGAGTTAGTGGCCTCTGTCATTGATTCTTATTCAAATAGCCACATATTAAGTTTTTGAGCCAGAGAAATATCAGCTTGGTCACCAAGGGCTTAGAGATTTTGGGATCCTTGGAAGATCTAAGGGCATGTATGGTCCCACTTTCTGTTGTGGAGACCCCCACTGTAAATATAATACAATTCAGATGGCCTCTAGCTTGACTATCCAGTAATAGACAGATAACTCTAATAATAAATTCTAGTCTGTTCATCCTTCTTGCAAATTAAAAGTGTAGACCTTTCCCGAGGCTGAAGTTATTACATCTCACAAAGGACTCCATGGGGTTGGATGAATGGTGGTAAGAAAGAAAGTCCACGGAAATGGAAGTTTATAGTATATGGTGAGACATGTGGAGTCACTAATATAATGGACCCTAAGGAAGACTGAGGACTCCTTGACAGGAAGAGAAGAGTGAGTACCTTGATTTTCTAAGGGTTTGTATGTTTGAGCCATTGATAATAATAACTATTTACAAAAACCCTATCGGGTAAGCACTATTATTATTCCTGTTTCAAATATAAAGAGACTGAGTCATAGGGAAGGGGAAGTTGTGTTGCCAAGTTTACAAAGCTGGGATAGTTGAGTTGGGGTTAGGTAGTGTAGCTCTTGATTGTGGTGGTTGTCTATGATAGGCTCATTGGCTTTATTATTGTAAGGATCTGAAGGAACTTGTTGAAATATCATCTTCTATAACACCAACAGGGCTCCCTGTAAAGTGCTGCCCAGCTCCAGCACTGGCAGAGCTGCACAGCCAAGCTGGCCCCTGGAGCCTGTACACTTAATGTGCACAAAGGTAGCAGCAAGAGGTAAATATTGCCTTTTCTAACCTCCTTCATGGTTTATCAAGTAAAACAGTTACCTTAATCGTCTCAGGGTCCAAGGGTTGGAACTTTGCTTTTTCCCTAAGAGATGATTTTCTGGGAAGGTTCTTAACTAAGAAAAACACCTTGGCAAAAGGGTAAAAAATTGACTACTTTGTGACCATCAAACTGGAGGGGCGGCTCACGACCTTTGGATTACTGACACAGTTCATCTACTTTGGCAGTCATGTAGGATTTCTGGGAACTAGAGCATTTTTATTAACTATGTTTTAAGCCACCAGACATGTAGATATAGACTTGACACACTAAAATACAATTATAAAATGTTGGGCATTTTTTGGGTAAAGTGGAACATCTGAAGAAAAAAATCCTAGAGGTTCATATCCATTTTATTCGAACCACCCACAGTGTGGCTATCAACCAATCCAATCTAAGTACATCCTATTCTCAGACTATATAATTTTCAATGTGCTCCGTTCTAAAAATTCTTAGAATGCATGGAATTCCAGATGATCAGCGTAGAGTGAGAATTAAAGGGCTACTCTATTTAACATTTGGTGTTTGTAATTATTAATAATTTGTAGCATGCCATAAAGAGGGGGCAACAACTGGGCTATTCGCATTCTTGCTCCGAATAATTCCTTTTGACTGTAGAGTTGGGATGTCTCATGCCCACAGCCTTTTCTGGCTTATACTTTTCCTTTTGTTTTATCTGTGCAAACTCTCCTCTTTGTTTAGAATCTTCTTTTCTGAATTGTCACTTATTGAAACTCTCCTCATCCTTCAAGGACCAGCTTCAGGAGGCCTTCTTTGATCACTGTGTTCTTTGTAGTCCCCCAACACTCAGTACAGGGTGGGCGTCACTCACATGGTGTTTACTGCATCCTCCCTGAATTTGCTGTTATTTACATATGCATTTTACTTTGCCTTCTAGATCAGGGCTTTTTCTGCAAACAGCCTAATGGTAAATATTTCAGGCTGTGTGGCTAATATGGTCTCTGTTGTATCATAACTACTCAACTTTGCTGTTGTAGCGTGAAAGCAGCCACAGTCAGTGCGTGAATGAATTGGTGTAGCTGTGCTTGATGTATAGACATTGAAATTTGAATTTCATACAATTTTAATATGTCATGAAATATCTATCTTTTGATTTTTTGCAATCACATAAAATTATAAAAACTATCCTTAGCTTGTTGGCTGTATAAAACAGGCAGTTGGTGGATTTGGCCCCATAGTTGGCTGAATTCTATTTTAAGATTATTGGTTCCTGGAGGCAAGAACCACATATGAGACAAGTTTGTGTCTACCCCTTACAATGCCTACCACAAAACCTTTCATTTCATTAGCCAAGTCAATTGTTATTTGTTGAATTGATGTGGAATAAAAAGAAGACACACCCAGATCATTGAAAAAGTCAGAAAACTTGAGTTTTCATTTATTTTCTTATTTTTCAACTATATACAAGGACATTTGGAGAAATAAACAAAACTAATGGATTTTGCTTGTGCCCATTGAATTACTATTGCCACTTAAAGAGCATAATGTATAATGTAGTCATCCTTGCACCTGGATGTTTACCAAAAAACCTCCTGAGTTCATTTGGAGTATAAATGTTTTAAATTACACATTTGCTTTTGAAAAGTGGGTGAGTATGGGTTTGTCTTAATTTGCAGGAAAAAAGCAAGAAATTCTGAAGCCTCTAAGCAGTACAAAAACATGAGAAGTTTCAAATGTACTTTTTAGTCTATGTTGATTGCCAAATAGATCCTCTACAAAAAGAAAGTAGGGTAAAGCTGGCTGTCTATTGTTGACTTCCATTTTATTTTTTGTTGTTTGAATTGTTTTGATTATGTTAAAGTATACCTAACATAAAAGTTCTCATTTTAACAATTTTAAAATATACAATTCATGGTGCATGCCTGTAGTCCCAGCTACTCGGGAGACTGAGGCAGAAGGATTGCTTGAGCCCAGGAGTTTGAGGTTGCTGTGAGCTAGGCTGACGCCACAGCACTCACTCTAGCCTGGGCAACAGAGTGAGACTCTGTCTCAAAAAAAATATAATAATAAAATATTCAATTCAGTGGCATTAAGTACATTCACAGTGTTGTGCAATCATCACCACTATTCATCTTCAGATTTTTTAAATCATCCCAAATCAAAACTATGTTCCCATTAAGCAATAATTTCCCATTTTTCCTTTCCTGCAGACCCTGGTAACCACCATTCTATTTTCTGTCTATTCTAGATATTTTATACATTGCCTAGTCTAGATATCTTATATATAAGTACAATCGTATTTGTTCTTTTATGTTTGACATTTCACTTGGCATAAGCATAATGTTTTCAAGGTTTATCCATGTTGTAGCATGTATCTGAGCTTCATTCATTTTATGGCTGAATAATATTTCATGTATGTAATATACCACTTTTTTTATCCATTCATCTGTTGATGGACATGGTTATTTGTACCTTTTGGCAATTGTGAATAATACTGAAATGAATTGCAGTGTACAAGCATTTGAGTCTCTGTTTTCAATTCTTTTGCACATATTCCTAGAAGTGAAATTGCTAGGTCATATCATAGTTTATGCTTGACATTTTGAGAAACCACCAAACAGTTTTCCACAAGGGCTACACTATTTTACATTGCTACCAGCAATGAACAAAAGTTCCAATTTCTCCACAGAAATTGCACTCCACATCTGGTCAACAATTATTTTCTGGTGTTAATTCACTATTATATGATCATCCTAATGTATGTGGCAGAAGGTCTCCTTCTGTTGCCCAGTCTGGAGTGCAGTGGTGTGATCATAGTCTATCACAACCTCCAATTTTTGGGCTCAAGCAATCCTTAGCCTCCTGAGTAGCAAGGATTACAGGCATATGCCACCACACTCAGATAACTTAAAAATTTTTTTTTGTAGAGATGGAGTCTCACTATGTTGCCCAGGCTGGTCCTGAACTCCTGGCCTCAAGCAATCTCTCACCTCACCCTCTTCTTTTTCAAGGTTGTTTTGACTAATTGGGGTCACTTGCAATATGAATTTTAGGATTGGCTTTTGGATTTCTGCAAAATATGTCATTGGGATTTTGATAGGGATTACATGGAATCTGAAGATTGCTTTGGGGAGTATTGTCATCTCAATAATATTAAGTCTTCTCTGAGAGTTCAAGACCACCATAGCGAGACTCCATCACTACGAAAAAGTAGAAAAATTAGCTGGGTGTGGTGATGCATGCCTGCAGTCTCAGCTACTCGGGAGGCTGAGGAAATAGGATCATTTGAGCCCAGGAGTCTGAGGTTTCAGTGAGCTATAAGATTATGCCACTGCACTCTAACCTGGGCAATAGAGCAAGACTCTATCTCAAGAAAAAAAAAGTCTTCTAATCCATGAACACAGAATGTCTTCTGGTTTGTGTGTCTTTAAGTTTTATCAACAACGTTTTGTAGTTTTCAGTGTAAAAGTTTTTTGCCTCCTTGGTTAAATTTTTTTTGTCAGTATATCTGTGAATTTTGTTAAATGCTTTGTCTGCATCAATTAGATGATCATGTTGTTTTTTCCCCCTTCATTTTATTAATGTGGTCTATTATATTGATTGACTTTTGTATGTTTAGCCACCCTTCCATTCTGGGGATAAATCCCACTTGGTCATGGTGTGTAATCCTTTTGATATGCTGTTGAATTCAGTTGGCCATTATTTTGTTGAGGATTTTTCTGTCTGCATTCATAAGGGATATTAGCCTGTAATTTTCTTTTCTTATAGTTTAAGATGCCTTTGGTATCAGAGTAAGGCTAGGTTCACAGATTGAGTTAGGAAATGTTCTCTCCTCTTCAATTTTTTGGAAGAGTTTGAGAATGATTGGTGTTAATTTTTCTTTAAATATTGGTAGAATTCACAAGTGAAGGCTAAAATTGTCTTTGTTGAGAGATTTTAAATTATTAAGTCAATGTCCTTACTTGTTACAGATTTATTCAGATTTCTATTTCTTCTTCTTTTTTTTTTTTTTATTTTGGCATATTATGGGGGTACAGATTTTAAGGTTTCAATAAATGCCCATTTCCCCCCCTCCCCCCAAAAGTCTGAGTCTCCATCATGACCATCCCCCAGATGGTGCACATCTCACTCATTATGTATGTATATTCCCGCCCCCCTTCCCCCTCCCACCTGCCCATACCCTATTACTGTAGCACCTATGTGTCCACTTAGGTGCTACTCAGTTAATACCAGTTTGCTGGAGAATATATCTGGTGCTTGTTTTTCCATTCTTGGGATACTTCACTTAGTAGTATGGGTTCCAGCTCTAACCAGGAACAGATTTTCTATTTCTTCTTGAGTTGGTTTTGGTAGTTGGTATGCTTCTAAGGATTTTTCCATTTCATTCATTGCATTTTTTTTTTTTTTTTTTTTTGCAGGTCTGGGAAATCTATCAAATTTAGCAAGAAGCTAAAATGACTATAATATATAAAAACTTTAGAAGTCTCAAAGTTTTCTAATAATGTTAAAAAATATCTCTTGAATAGGTAGGGAAATTTTAGACTAAGTAATATGCCTAGTGTATAAATATTTAGGGTGTTTTTAGGTTGCCCTTTTACAGAACTACCATTTTCTAAGACTATAACTTTTTAGTGTCTGTTAAATATCTAATAAATATTTTTATCAATGGAATATTTTTTGAGGGAATCTATAACATTGGTCTCCAAAAATATATTGAAGATAAAAAATTGGATATAAATAATATGTGGCAAAAATATTGCAGATAGATAAAAATACCTATTACATAAAGTTGGTGACAACTATGATGCACTAAATACATGATTTTTATTATGTTCCTCTTTCCTCATTTTCAGCCATGTGAATTATTTATCTTTCAATATTCAGCTTATAGATATTTTTTCTCCAATCCTTCTTTTTTCCTCCCATGAGAGAGTTAAGTGTTCCCTCTGTATGCTCCTATAATACTCTGTGAATATATTGATTATAATATTTATCAGGCTGTATTGTTTTATTAGGCTATAAATCCTCAAAAAAGGGGGTAAATTTTTATTCATGTCTCTAACTTCAATGCCTGTCACATAGTTGGTAAATATATACAGGCTAAATGTAGGGCCAAACAACTTTAACCATCTTAAAAGTCCTTTCTAGCTTGCTTTTAGGATTTATTTATGTATTCTGTGAAAACTCATGTCTTTTTGCCTTATGAAAGTTTTGTCAAAATTTTTTTTCTGAAAGAAATACAGGATTTCTTATGACAAATATATAAAATGTACATACAAGGCGAATGAAAGATATAACACCTGAGCAAATGTATTAAAAACCTCAGATTCTTTACTTATTCTGACATTGTTAATACAGTCTTTCTTGTCCTGTTAAAATAGTGTTTCTGAAGGATCATAGGCCAGAGCATGCCTATATGTGAGAGCCCTTGGTGACTGCCATTTGCTGTTGCTATGCATTATGGAGTCAGGACATCCATAAAATAGATGAAGAGGGGTAAGGGGGTCCTCTTGCCAAGATCAGTTGTAGTCTATTGAAAATTAAATTCAGAACTTACATTTTTGCTGTTCACATTTGTTTGTAATCACTAAAACGTGTCCATTGCTGAAGATGAGTGCAAATATGTTATCTAATAGGAAAAAGAATTAATACTCTCACCCTTTTCCTCCCTTAATGTGCCCTATATTTCATTTTAGGCAAGATTTAAAGGACTTCCATGTGACTTAAAGAAAAATGACAAAAATTAGCAAGGTGAAGATGTTATCTTTTTTTTTTTTTTGAGTCAGAGTCTCACTCTGTTGCCCAGGCTAGAGTGCTATGGAGCTCACAGCAACCTCAAACTCCTGGGCCCAAGCAATCCTTCTGCCTCAGCCTTCCGAGTTGCTGGGACTACAGGCATGCACCACCATGCCCAGATAATTTTTTCTATGTATTTGTAGTTGGCCAATTAATTTCTTTCTATTTTTAGTAGAGATGGGGTCTCCCTCTTGCTCAGGCTGGTTTCGAACTCCTGACCTTGAGCAATCCTGCCTTGGCCTCCCAGAGTGTTAGGATTACAGGCGCCAGCCACTGGGCCCGGCCTGAAGATGTTATCTTAAGGAGAAAACAGCAATCCTATGGATCTTTTAAGAGAAGCTCTATAGTGTCATAAAATGTCAACTCAGGGACTTTGGGAAAGGGCGTATTTCTGTTTCCTTAGGGTCCTAGAAAAGTCAGTTTCGCAATAATTTCTGTTGCAGTGCAAAAACAAACAAACATCACAACAAAACAAAACAGAAAACCCAGTAGAAACATATGAAAAACCCCAGTTTAACTGTCAGAGTATCTGTATTTGGGTTCTGGCTGTTTCACCAACTTCATAAACTTGGTGACTTTAGGAAATTCTCTAAATGATCTTGAGAGTAAGAGTAGGACAGGTGATCAAATAAACTTTGGAAACTATATGATGGACTCTAAATGTAATTTGTTTTCTTTTTTCATAAAGAGAACAAGTATTCATTATAGATAATTTAAACAATATAGAAAAGCTTAAAAAAATCATCCCAAATTCCACCATTTGGAGCTAAACTCTTAACTGTTTCAGTGACCATTGTTTCATAGCAGAGCTCAATCTTGGCCTTGATCTCATGCGCCTTTCTCCCTCTCTCCATACACACACAGACATCCGCCCCCACATGATACCATTTAACAGAGTAGTGCATATAATACATGTTACTTTGGAAAATGATTTTTAAAAACATTATTATGAAGAGAAAATAATGTTTAATGTTTAGAAAAAGCTAACTCTTTAAGTTAATTTCTTTCTTTTGTTTTTCAGAGATGGGGTCTCAATGGAGTGCAGTGGCATGATTACAGCTCATTGCAGCCTTGAGCTCTTGGACTCAAACAATCCTCCTGTCTAAGACTACAGATGCACACCACTGTGTCTGGCTAATTTTTTGTAGAAACAGGGTCTCGCTATGTTGGCCAGACTGTTCTTGAACTCCTGGGCTCAAGCAATCCTTTTTCTTCAGCCTCCCAAAGTGCTAGGATTACAGGCATGAGCACTGAGCCCGGCCACCCTTTAAATGTCTAATAACTGAAATGACATGGCAAGTAAATTAGAGCCAATTTACAAATAAGGATTTTATAAGAGGTAAATACAGTTTTTTAAATTTTAATTTATGAAGTTCTAGTCCTACTACCCTTTCTCTTCTTTTTTAACTGAGGCAATTGCTGGTTGAAAAAGCTACATGAACAAGAAGGAATAATAGGGAGAACTCTTCCTATGGCTGGTGAGTGAAGACAGGAACCCAGATGAAAACCAGCCAACTCAGGCAGAGGAGGCAAAGGCACTCAGGTATGGAAAATAGCCTTATCTTTATCTGCCCACTCAAAGGGGCTGTGCTAGAAGAAAAGAATTTGCAGGACTTTTTTCTAAAACCTGTGTCATGAAACATCTCCAGTTTTCCAGTTTGAGAAATAGTAAAGATTTTCACTATAAAGAGTCACATAAGCAGTAGATCAATTTTAAAGAATGATTTGTGGAGCTACTTGGTTAAAAAGTTTTCTGTCAATTTGCTCACAATTACCATGGTCAGTGAGGACAGATGGCAGGAGGACCCATATTCCTCTGTTACCCACCCTCCCAAACACTGTTAATGGTACATGGTATTTTATTTTTACTCTAATTTAAAAATCTTTTCTATTTAGCATGATTTGCCTTTCAGGTTGGGGTATTTCTAGGATGAAATATTACTTTAAAGTTGTCGCCTTTATGTTTGCAGAATGTACAAATTCTGTGATATATTATCCAAATGTCTTGTAATATATTCAAATATAGAGGATTTTTCTTGACATATATTTGTTAATAAAGAAGCTCTTTTTTCGGGGGTGGTGGTGGTGGACATCATCTTGCTCTGTTGCCCGGGCTAAAGTGCCATGACATCAGCCTAGCTCACAGGAACCTCAAACTCCTGGGCTCAAGCGATCCTCCTGCCTCAGCCTCCCCAAGTAGCTGGGACTAGGCACACGGAGGCGAGGTCTCAGTCTTGCTCAAGCTGGTCTTGAATTCCTGAGTTCAAGTGATACTCCTGCCTTGGCCTCCCAGAATTCTAGGATTATAGGTGTGAGCCACCGAGCCTAGCTTCAAGGAATTTCAAATTTGTGAGCTATGTTACTAAAATAAAGTGAAAACTAAGATGTGAAAAAGATTAATCAGAGCTTTAAGTAGTGTCATGATGCTGGTGAGATAAACACTGGAGTTCAGAGCCTACTAAGGAGGAGGAGTGGTCCATGTTTTCCATTGAGATACCTGAAGGGTTACACCCGAGTAGAAAGGACAAACAGGAAATAGTTCAGCTCTCTAAAAGACTGAAATCTATTTGTTCACAATGTAGGTTAAAAAAAAATATATATATATATATAAAAGAAGAGAGAAAATAATAAATATTTAAAAAATTTAAAAAAAGACTGAAATCTAGTCTTAAGACAACTGATTCTGATTGAGTCAAGGATTTAATCTCTACTCTAACTGCCTGCTGGAAGGAAAATAAATCCTCTTTGGACAAGATAGCATCATCCATGGATTATGTAGTTTTACATATTATTTTTATTTTTTTTTGAGACAGAGTCTCACTGTGTTGCCCAGGCTAGAGTGAGTTCCGTGGCATCAGCCTAGCTCACAGCAACCTCAATCTCCTGGGCTCAAGTGATCCTACTGCCTCAGCCTCCGGAGTAGCTGGGACTACAGGCATGCGCCACCATGCCTGGTTAATTTTTTTTTTTTTTTTGTATATATATGTTTAGTTGGTCAATTAATTTCTTTCTATTTTTAATAGAGACAAAGTCTCGCTCAGGCTGGTTTCAAACTCCTAACCTCGAGCAATCCGCCTGCCTCAGCCTCCCAGAGTGCTAGGTAGTTTTTCATATTCAATTTAAATTATTCAATTAAAATTTGCCAGGCATACTAGAAACTAGGATGAAAGAACTGAAAATAAAGACAAATAACAGACACAGACAAGCTATATCTTAGAGTTATCGGGTACAGACTTTAAAATAATCATGACTGACATGTTCAAGAAAATAAGATGACAAAATGGGAGTATTTCACAAGAGAGCTGAGCTCTCTAAAAAATGTTTGAATAGAAATTCTGGAACTGAAAGTATAATGACTGAAATAAAAAATTAATATAGATGGGTTTGATAGTATTTTAATATATAAAATCCCAACTAAGTAGAAAGACATAATAAAAAGAAGATATCAATGAATCTAAAACAAAAATATAATTGATTAAAAACAAACCCAAAGTTGGTTCTTTGAAAAGACCAACAAAACTGATAATATTTATAAAGATAAAAGAGAAATGGTCGCAAATAACCAATATAGCAACGAAAAGAGTGATAAGGTTGGACGCAGTGGCTGATGCCTGTAATCCTAGCACCTTAGGCAGCTGAGTTTGGAGGATCGTTTGAGCCCAGGAGTTTGAGACCAGTCTAGGTAACATATCGAGACTGTGTCTCCACAAAACATGAAAAAATTAGCTGGGCGTGGTAGCATGTACCTGTAGTACCAGTTCTTTGGGAGGTTGAGGCAGGAGGATCGCTTGAGCCCAGGAGTTTGATGTTGCAATGAGCTATGATATGCCATTGTACTCCAGCATGGGCAACAGAGTGAGACTCTGTTATCAAAAAAAAAAAAAAAAAAAAAAAAAAAAAAAAAGAAAGAAAGAAAAAAAGAAAAAGAAAAAGAAAAAAGAAAAAAAAAGAAAAGAAAAAGAAACAAAACGGGGATAATACTATAAATCATGTAGATTCCAAAAAGATAACATGTAATGGAAAAACATATGCAATGTATTTGAAATTTTGGGTGAAATGGAAAAATTCCTAGAAAAGCACAAATGTACAACATTGACATGAGAAGGAATAGAAAAACTAGCCTTTTGGTGGCATGTTGATTATGTTGCACCCTTTCCATATGGAGGGAGAAGTGATTTGTCTTTACTAGAATCAACAGATATTCTGAGTATGTGTTTTCCTTCATGAGCAACTTACTTATAATGAAAGAGGTGTAAACATAGGTATATGACCTTGGAATACCTTGGTCTTTTTATATACCTCATAATTAGAAATAGCTACGTAAAGAAAACAATAGAATGACAAATTCTCATTTAAATCACCAGTTCAAGAACAAAACTGTGGGTGTCCTCTAGGATGTGGTATATGATGCTCTGTCCCAAGAAATGGAAGAGAGATTGGTGCCTCTCACCAGTAGTTCAGGAATTTGTTACTGCTCCTGCCATTTTAGGTTATGCTGGTTTAGAAGTCCTGATTCCTAAGTGTAGTGAGTCCACCAGTAACAGACCACAGAACATTAAGGGAAGACAACTGCCTGGCAAGTTGGCTCCTCATATGGGCTTCATCTCACCTTAGACTAAAAGCATTATGTTTGAGGTACTTGTGGGATATATGTTCATTTTCTGTCCTAGAGTGTCTCCATTGCTGTAGACAGTGGTGGGCTCCGTAAGCACACATGCCTACCCTAGGATACGGAGAAGTTAATGCCCTGAGGATAGCTCTTAACCAGTAGGGAATGGGAGCTGATGGGTAAATACTTCTCCTGGTTGATCTTCAGGTGGACAATTCTGAGAAGCATTCTTAGAACTAAGTACCATGAACATAGCACCACTATCTAGTTTCTCCTTCTTCCCTATCTCACTCTATCTGGTCCTTCATTATTGCTCTTTGGTATTATTTCCCAAATAAATGACATCCACCCAAATCTTTACAGCATGGATCTGCTTTCAGTGAAAATACAAGCTTTGACATTCTGGAGCTGATAAGACTGAGATCAAATTCCGGGCCTGCTACCAACTAGCTGTGTGACCTTGGGAAAAGTCACTTAAATTCTCTGGTTTAGTTTCTTTTGTTTTCTTGAGTCTTCCGGTGAGGATCAGAAAACCTGCTAGACACATTCTAAAAGAGCTGTAACACTTGGGCTTAGTTTCCCAATCTGTAAAATAGGAGTTATCATGGTAACTACTTCATTGGGTTACAATGAGGATTAAATAAGTTGATATTCATAAAGCACTTTGAACTGTGTCTAGTCCATAGTATTAATAACTTGGTCTTTTTTTTTTTTTTTTTTACTTTGTTGTCTGTCCCAATTCGTCCTAATAACTGGGTCTAACACTACATAAATGTTAGCTCTAACTGTGTATTCAGATCGTTTTTCTTTTTTATATATTTATATTTGCTAATCTTCTCTGTATCATTCCAATTTTAGTATATGTGCTGCCAAAGCAAGCACTGCAGATTATTTTTCTACTGCACTACTTAATTTTTTATTAGTTTCTAAGAACTTTTCTATATGAGTACATATTAACCCTTTCTTTTGGTCATTGGTATAAAAACTATTTTCTCAGCTTGTCTTTCAACACTGTTCATTGTGTTTTTTGCCTTACAAAAATCATTTGATTTTTATATAGACAAAACTAGCAATCCTTTCCATTCTTGATTATAGTCTTGCTTAGGCAGGCTTTCCTATCTTAAGATTATAAGATAAAATGTATTCCCCAGGCAATTCATTACAAACAGGTCTCTCCATTACACTACTTAGTTGGAATTTTGTTTGATGTCAGTAAGTATATCCATGTAAGAGTCTTAGTTCATGTCTGGCATATAGTGAATGTTCAGTAAATTTTGGTTATTTTGTTCATGTTTCATAGAATGAAGAACAAAAGAAGACCTTGGCTGATTCTATGACTAGGCAGGAAATATATAAGATGAACCTGGAGAAAGTAAGGAAGTGTTTAAAAACTAAATAAAACAACAAAACAAAACCCCGTAATGATGAAGGTGTGTCAAGGGACATAGGAACCAACTGAAAGATCTCCTAATGGCCAAAGTGGGAACAATTTGGACAATAGAATATGTACTATTGGGTTATAACTCAAACTAAAATAAATATCCACAATTCTGTACTGATATAAATAAATGATTGAACAAATAAATAAATGGGAACAGACTGACAAATCTATCCATACAGGGAAATTCCCTCATTGTGCTCTCAAGGAGGTGGAGCCTAACTCTCCAGTTCTTAAGTGTGGCCTGCACAAAGGGACTTCCTTATAAAGAGTACAGAATGAAAAGGAAGAAAAAGGAGTGACTATTTGGTGGAGAAACTTGACAAACACTACTTCAGCCAGGTGACCAAGGTTGACATCAATTTGTCAGAAGTCACGTTGCTAATATGTACACTTGATACAATGTAAGGAGAACGGCACTTTACCTCTGTGATTTTGCCTCCAAACCCTATAATCCCAGTCTAATGAGAAAAACATCAGCCAAATCCTAAGTGAGGGACATTGTACAAACCACCTGACCACTTCTTTCCAAAAAAAAACAAAAGCAACAAAAGGGCAATATCCAAGAAACTGTCACAGTCAAGAGGAGCCTAAGGAGATATGATGACTAAAGGTAATGTGATGTCCTGGATGGGTTGTCCTGGACCAGAAAAAGGACATAACGTAAAAACGAAGGAAATCTGAATAAACCATGGACTCTAGTTAATAATCATGTATCAATCATGGCTCATTAATTATGACAAATATACCATACTAATGTAAGATGTTAATAATAGGCTAAACTGGGTGTGGAATATATGGGAATTCTCTGTAATTTTTTAGTACATCTCTTCCACAGTTAAAAATGTTATTTAAAAAAGAAGACCTTGAGGAGTATCAAGTTTATTGGGGGAGACATGAATGTAATCAAATAATTTATTCTGCCTGGTGACAATCCTAATGAAGTAGGATTTGGTGGGATAGAATTACAGAAAAGACAGAGGCTCTCTGGGAGAGATGGAGGCGATTTTACCATCAAAGAGGAAACACTTGAGCTGGGGCTTGAGTTAAAAAATAGCAGTTGGTCAACCAGAGAGGAGAATGGAAAGAAGTACTTTTCTTGTTTAGTTTGTATTTAAGTATCACTGAAGCGTAGAAACACACATGTGCCTTCTCCATTTTGAAATGCTTCTTGGCATGCTTCATCTATGTCTGTTTCTTTTGACTGGACTTTGATCTATAGAATTATAGTTCTTTGCCATTTTATTGTCCAGTTATTAGAAGGGGGAAACTAGCAGAAGTGGTTTTTTAAATGAATTTTATGATTTTGTTCTTGATCTAAAAGTCTGAAATACAACTGAAAGATTTTATTATCAAAATCTTAAAGATTTGATTGTTCTAATTTGAGGTTTCTTCACCTTGCACTATTGAAATTTGGGGGCAGATAATTTTTTGTCCTGTGCATTGTAGGATGTTTAGCAGCATCCATGGCCTTTTCCCACTAGATGACAGTAGAACCCCTCAGTTGTGACAGTCAAAAATGTCTCTGAATATTGCCAAACGTCCCCTAGGGACATTAGAGAAATACTGTTCTATTTCAACTCATTGCACAGTCAGTTGTAGAGCCTACAGGCAAGTATTACTAAGGAGAAATTCAAACTCTTAGATACCCTAAGAATGAGTTTCCTGGTACTCAAGATCTCTTCAGCGTAAGTTGTATCCTGTAAGGTAGGTGAAGTATTCAGATTCTGACTTGGGTGAAATGCCAGAAGCCAAATATGGAGTTTATGCTGTTTTGTTTCATTCATTCATTGACCAAACATTTGCTGAGGGCCTGCCATGTATTTGGTCCTATGCCAGGTTCTGGGAATTTGGTGGTGAACAAGACAGACTTAGCTCCTTAGATAGGGAGTGTGGCTGAATTCTGGTATATATCCCCAAACTGTGAACACTGAAGACTAGATTTCTTCAGTCTTCTTGAAGACTAGATTTACATGTAATGGTGACCTTGAGGTAGTTAGTTGTCCACATTGCTTTTACTCGAAGGATTATATACAGATCCTGACTTTATATAGTTGTTTTCTTTGTGCATATACTACTCCTTATCACATACCTTTCTACAATCTCCAGCCCTTTCACAATCTCTGAGATAAGAGAGGAACTGTGGGACTGATGGAATCATGTGTGTCTTCTGGCCCTCAAGACTCATTATCTAGCCAGGTGTTTCCACTGACCTTTACCTGCAGAAATTGCTCTTAGGAGAGAGGAATTTAAAAACAATGACACTGACCATTTTGACTCTGCACAGGTTTTTGACTTACGCGTTGGTGTAACTGGCCTGATGGGAACATTTGTGTTCCCAGGACTTCCTGCGATGGTGTCTTCAAGCCTGAAATTTCTAATTTAATTTATTTTAATGTATCTTATTTCTAATTTTATTTAACTTTTTTCAATCATTGAGACTTGTTAGAATCTTTGTGTTTCTTTAAACCTTTGCCAAGACTTTTCACATGACTTTACTTGCAAATCAAAAGGATTCCCTTGTAATATTTATATCTTGTGTCTTCCTTTTTGGTGTGCAAAATATGGCTGCTATACTGGTTGTCCTGTTAAGTCTTGCTGTGGTTTTCTTGGACCTGGCTACAGACCAGGAACATGAAGCTAACTTATGGCTCAGAACCTGGCCCTGTAGCTGGCAAGTCCAAAGTTATTTAAAAAATAAAAGGGCTTTAAGATTTTAAAAACAAGTGTCATAATACTGGGGCTGCTAGTAGGTGAGATGCCTTATGATGTCTTTTTGGCACTTTTTGATGGTTTCATTCTAGCTCCAGTTTGCAAGGAGCAGAGATCCACTCAAGCTCACTCAAGCAAAAGGGGACTTTTATAAGGACATACCAGGTTAGTATCTAGACCTGGAGAATGGTCAGGAACTTAGGCAACTCTGTGAATCTCAGCCTCTTTCTCTTAAGTATCTTCATCTCATCTTCAAGGCTGGGAAAGCAGATAGTACATTTGAGGAACCAAGTGGAGGCCAGTGTGGCCAAACTGTCATGTAAGGTTTGAGAGATGGTGAAGGGCCAGATATGTAAGGGCTTGTAGGCTATGCCAAAAGTTTTGGATTTTATTGCAGAAAAATGGGAAAACTATTGAAGGGTTGTAATCAGACAAGTGATATGGTCTGCATACTAACTACAAAAAGATCATTCTGTCTGCAGAAGGAGAAGAGCTTTGAGAAGGCCATAAGTACTCAACAAGTGCAGCAAGTGCTGGTTTGAGGGAAGTAAAGAGAGTTATGAGGGCATATCTGATTCTCCCAATAACGTCCTTTCTAGTTCAAGATCCACCCTAGGGTCACGTACTGCTTTTAGTGGTCATATCTCTAAACAGGTTCCTCAGCCTTTCTTTGTGTTTTATGACCCTGCCATTTTTCAAGAATAGAGGATATTCTTCAAATACTATACTTCAATACTATAATGTTCCTCAGTTTGGACAGACTAAAAAATGAGAAAATGTTGTTTTTTTCTGATGTTTTCTCGTGATTAGATTGAGGTTATGCGTTTTTGTCAGTAATACCACGGAAGTGCTACTATATTCTTCAGAGTGTGTCATATCAGGAGGCACATGATGTCCATTTGTCTCATATTAGCTTTGATTGTTCTGCTAACTTTGATTCCTTGGTCAATGTGGTGTCTCTTGTATTTACCACGTTTCTAGCTTCTATAAACTTAATGCTTTACCGTTTGTCCTGCATGCATATGCCAGATGCACCTTGTTCTGGACAACCTGTTAATATGCCTGAGTCACCTTGCCTTGACTTCCTGCCTGTTTTTCAAATGTAGTCAATCCTAAACCTGCTTATTCTGCCTTGTCTGTTCCTTCCCATGGGAACCACAGTAAAGGAGCTTGCCCCACAGTTCTTTTTCCCTCTGCCTTCCTGCATGGTCCCCTGTGGCATGATGTGTACCCCCTCTCTTGGAATTTGTGAGTAAACTATATATTCAATGTCAGTTGTTTCACGATCTACTGACCTTACCATACCTTAAAAAAAAAAAAAAACCTATTAAAACATCTGCCAGATTTCTCTGCTTAAAGTTACTTTCCCTCCTTTTTCATTAATAAGTAATTTGTGATGAGATATCTCAGATTTTTTTGACTGAGATTCATATGAGAAATATATTTTACATGGTGACACAGTGTATGTGCGTGTGTGTATCACACACACTGAAACAGTAGTTTTATGAAGCAATACATATCCTTTCCATGTGAAATTTATTTTATACATGCATAGTCATGCAAGAAAAAAAATTTAGTTTCTATTCTGTTCTATTTCATTTTTTTTTTTTTTTTTTTTTGAGACAGAGTCTCACTTTGTTGCCTAGGCTAGAGTGAGTGCCGTGGCGTCAGCCTAGCTCACAGCAACCTCAAACTCCTGGGCTCAAGCGATTCTGCTGCCTCAGCCTCCCGAGTAGCTGGGACTACAGGCATGAGCCACCATGCCCGGCTAATTTTTTCTATATATATTAGTTGGCCAATTAGTTTCTTTCTATTTATAGTAGAGACGAGGTCTCACTCTTGCTCAGGCTGGTTTCGAACTCCCGACCTCAAGCAATCCACCCGCCTCGGCCTCCCAGAGAGCTAGGATTACAGGCGTGAGCCACCGCGCCCGGCCTATTTCATTTTAATATTATTCTTGACTTGACCTACTAAATTGATTTCATAATCCTCTAATGGGTAATGTCCTCTATTTTAATGCAAAGCACTAGTCTCATAGAAATATCACTTTGAATCATCTGGATGCAGGATGGAAAAATGGGGGGGGGTGCAAAACTGATAGCAAGGAGCCCGTTATAAGGCTCTTGCTATAAGTCAGGTGAGAGATGTTGGTGGCTACTGACAATGACGTTGAGAAAAGTGGTTGGATATGAGAGAGAAGTGAGTGGACTGAGGAATTTGAGTTAGTAGAATTTCATGATTGATTGCATATGGGGGTGAAGAAAAGAGGAGTCAAAAATGACATAAATTTTGGCTTGGCCTCTGGGGTGAATGGTAGAAGCTTTATGGTTCAGGCTTCATCATTTTGAGTGGGAGGTCTTAGGACATTGGTTTGGAGCTATTCATGGGGCAGTTGGCTCTATAGCACTCAGAAGGAAAATCTGGGTTGGATTAACAGCAAGCTGAAGTTGGATTTTGCTCAAGGAGATTTTACAATTTAATACCAACTGCAGGAAGTTGGCTCAGGATAAGAACAAATGCCCTGAAAATATTTCCAGTAATTTGGTGTTGAGATGAGTAAAATAATATAAATAAGCAAAAAATATATCAAGGAAGTGAATTAACACACATTTACTAGAATGAATTTCACTTTTCAGCATTTTCCTCTGTCTCTTCTGGTTTGACTGCTCTGAAAAGTCCTATATACATATCTGGAGACAGAAATGTGAAAAATAAAGAAATTGTCCATTTGCATTACTGATATATAATGCTGGCTTAAATGACAACTGAATTCACCTGGGCTTTCCCAGATGCTGGTCTATGGATTTAATCCCTCAGATCTAGCAACAGGCATTCACAGGCATAGATGTGGGAGATAAACACCTACATGGTGGAGGAGGTTTCAAGTGTCACGAATTTGGGATTGCATTGAGAAAACAGGTTTTTCTAGTGGAAAAGTGTACCAGTCTACATACACAGTATTGAGAATGATGGACCAAGTTCCATCAGTGGTCCCCTCCCACCCGTTCTCCCTCCTTCTTATTCTCCCTTCTTTTGCGTTATTCTGGGATTAACAGCGGGGTCGGCCCTATACACAAATGCAGCTGGCTAGTACGGTCAGCCTGAGCCCTGCTGTGCAACCACGTCAGGAATTCCAGTAAGTTGGCAACACTGGAGCACAAAGACAACAACAATGAGGAAAACCCTTCAGTGCAGAAAGGAATGTTTGGAGCCCCAGCTGCTACAGTGAAAGGACACACACACACACACACACACACACACACACACACACACACACACACACACACACTTTCTCCTTTCTCTCTCTCACACACTCCTCTCTCTCACACGCGCCTGCGCGCCCACGCGCGCCCGGGGAAGGAGCCCAGCCCCTCCCGCACACTCGGTCCTCCCTCCGGCCCAGACGCGCGCGCCTCCTCACCGCCCGCGGCGGCTCTTTGTATCTCGGAGGTGCGGGGACGTTCTTTGACTGTGTAGCGCTGCCCCAGCGGGCGTCGGACCGGCCTGACCCCGGCGCGGTCTCGTACCATCGCGCCGGCCGCCTGGAACCGGCATAAATCACCCGCGAAGGCTGAAGGGCAGCATCGCGCCCCCTCGCCCCTTTCCTCCTCCCACCTGGGTCATCCCCTTCACTCCCCAGCCCCCAACCCTCCACTCCGGTCCCCAATCCTGCCTCCACCTCAACACTGCAAGGAGACAGAGTTCCAGTGACTTTGGCCAGAGCACAGACCTACAAGACTTCCCAATCCAGAAATCTCTAAAAGAGAAGCCACGAGATCTCTCCCGCCTTTTCTCACAACCCTGCTTTTTCAAAGTCTAAGTTGTTCGTTCTGCATTTATTTCTCTCTATATTTTGTCTTTGGAAAGTAGCACCTATCATGTCCCTCCCCTCCCAACCCCCTTCAACGCTGCACCAACCACTAAAGCCCACCGAAGCTTCGCTTTCTGGACTGCTGCGGCCGGCAGAGCCCCAGACGGGTCTGTGCTCTGGAGAGGCGGCTCTGGCAGTAACTGGCGGTTTCTCGCCCCAGGGGAGGGGAGGCAGCGGGACTCTGCCCAGGGACCACGTGCATACAGGGCTTCGCCGCCATGCGCCACTCGCCTGAGGGAAAGGGCTCCAGACTCCTTGGGTCAGGACCCGACGCCCGAGGCCCGCCGTCTAGCTGGTTCCCAGACCAGGGCAGGAGATTATGGGACAACCTCAGGCCCGGAAACAGCCCTTCCTCAAGCAACAGAGCTCCCAGTTGCACCAATTTTCATTTTTTTCTGTGGACTCTGGTGTCACATAGAGGCTGAGGACCGTGCGCTGGGAGCGCGTGTAAGGTTCGCTCGCAGTGCTCTTGGGGGCCGGGCCCCGCCAGCCAGCCCGTCCAACGCCGCCCTGAAGAGGGGACCCGCGGGCTTCTCTGAACCCCCTGGTGTTTCTCCCTCTTTTTTTTTTTTTTGTATCATAAACTATCTCTTACAGGAAAGTGTTTCTCCCTTTTATAAACGGTCAGCGTCACCACCGAGAAGACGTTCATTCCTTTTTTCTTCAAAATGAACAAACTTGTAAGAAGCTCTACACTTGTAGATGTGAGGCTTAAGAAAAGCAAAACATTGATCCAGACCCTCCCCAATAATGATCCAACTCTCTCTCTAATTTGTAAAAGCACTGAGCACCCCCTGCTCAGCAGCTGGTACCCTATTAGGGGAAACCAGGGAGCCCAGAGAGTTCAGGCCAAGAATGAGCGTCACAGATCTCTCTAGTAGGCTCTCTAGCCCTTCCCTTTCCCCTTCCTCTCTCCTGTCTCTTCCTTTCTCTTTCCTTCTTATTTGTCTTGCTTTTCTTTCCTTTTCCATTTCTTATTTTTTCTGTCTTCTCCACTGTCGGCTTTTCTCTCTCTCCATTCCTTTCCATTGCTCATTTAGTTTCTGAGAGATGCCGGTGGCAGATGTCCCAGTGAGCTGCCGAAGCGGCTTCTGTGCGGGGCAAATCCTTTCGAAAGGTGAGGGCAGCGGGTGTCAGCGTGTGAGTGTGCCTGGACGTGTGCGAGAAAGAGGGCCTGTGTATGTCGTTGTTCAAGTGTAGCTGTGGCATGTGCGCGCGCGTGTGTGACTCAAGAGTGTTTGAGTGAGCGTGTGAGACTGTGCCAGTCTGTGACAGTGAGGAGTGTGTGCCCCTGTATGAGGACGTGTGAGTGTGCGCGCGCGTGTGGAGTGTGCATGTGTGAGCGCGCGTGTGCTCGAGGGCCCACTCCTCCCCGCGCTGCAAAGTTCAGGGGGCGGGCCAGGCGGCAGGGGGCCTGCCCTGCTGGATTCCCGCATGCTAGTTCCGGGGCGGTCGGGTCTAAAGGGCTTTATGCACTGTCTGGAGGGTGGGGACTGGCGCGGGTAGAAAACGGGATGCCTCGGGCGCGGGGGCAGGCTTTCTGCCACTAGGAACGGGCCGAGGCGCAGACCTAAAGGAGTGCTCGCGAGCCAAGGCTGCCGGTGCTGCGTGCGACGCGCGCCCACTCCCGGGGAAGGAACGGCGAGGCCGGGGACCGCAGGGATGCAGCGCGTGTCGGCAGCGGTGGCGTGCACGCTGCTGCTGGCTCTTGCCGCCTGCCCGGCGCCGGCCAGTGGCCAAGGTAAGCGCCAGCTGGCCGCGGAGCGCCCAACTTCCTGGACCGTGGCTGGGTCGGGTCCGCGGGATGGCGGAGGGGAGCGTGACCCGGGAGGGGCCAGGGCAAGGCGGCGGCGCCGGACCTGCTCCCGCCGGGGCGCTCAGGTTGCCCCGCGAGCGGCGCGCGGCAGCGCCCCTCAGCCCGCCCGGGAACTGAGCAGCGGCAAACTTGAGAAAGCAGCCCCGCCGGTTTCAGTGACAGCGCACCCCACGGGGACTCTTTCTTTGTTCCCACGGGCGTTTGTGCTGACCCTTCTGAAAAGCAATTGCAGTACTAACCGGGAAAACGAGGGTCTCTCCTCCAGTCTCCAGCCTGCTCTCTCCCACGGACTTCTTCCGCCCGGGGCTGAGGGGTCCCTGGCGCCGCTCCGAGCGCAGCCGTCCACCTGCAGCGCCCTGCCGGGGAGAGCCCTTTGCGCGCCCGCGGCCACGGGCCAGGGCACCCCCCAACACCGGCGAAACTTGGTCCCGCGGTGACCCCCGAGAGACCGCATCTCATGATACAGATCGTTTACGAGCCAAGATAAGGCTGGGAGGTGGGATTGGTGGAGAGAGCGGCTGTTAATACTGGAGTATTTTCTTGAAGGGTTTCCCTTTCCAGCCGGGAGGTGGGGGCTTTTGTGTTGATGAATGGGGCCCGTCAGAGTTTTGGTGCTCGAATGCACGAAGTTTCTGGCATGAAGTGCTTTAAACTTCTCTCACGTTGTCGGAGAGTTTATGTTTTTACAGAAACAGGGAAGAGGGAGAGAGAGGGAGGAATAAGCGGAGAGAATAAAAACAGTAAGAGGGGAAGAGGAGAGGGAGAGACAAGTAGAGAGGAGCCGGGAGAGGAGGGGAGAGCGAGCGAGTGTAGAGAGCGAGATCCAGTGAGCACGGGGTGGGGAGGGGAGGGAGAGAGAGACCCCGGAGATGAATGAGAAGGGCTAGGCGGCGGCTGGAGAACGGGCGAGCTCTCCCCCTGGCTTTGCGTTGCTAGGTAGCGGTCCGGGAGCCGCGTGTGACCGACCACCAGACAGACAGAGCGGACGCTGCTGCCACTGCGGGGACTAATCTGTCTGTGGGGATGGGAGAGTCCCCCCTGCTCCTTCCCTCTCTCCGACAACCTAATTGTCCTACAATGAAAACGAAACACCTATTGTTGTAGGATTAGCCAATGCAATAAATTGATTTTCCTGGATCACATATTAGAGTTGACGAGTGGGGACTGTTGAAGCCCCCGTTTAGGAGTAGAGGGGGGAGGGCTTGTGGATGGGCCGTGGCATGTATTCAAATGGTTAATCTGCTTTCTTTCCTCAATTCTTAGCGTAAGCTCCTTAGAGAGAATCTAGTGAGTATACAGCAACTCCTAGCAGCACCCATTTCAGACTTCCTGGGAAGAAGTTTGGAAAGGCTAACAAACCCCACAGGTCTTGCAAAAAATCTCTGCAAAGGGAGGGGAGTCAGGAGGAGGCCGTTAACAATACTGCCTTTGAACACCTTTTCTCAGTGTCGGTAACACAGAAAGAGGTTTATTATTATTGTGGAGAGTTTGCACAGTGTTTCAGGTAATATATACCTCATGTCCTAAATAAAGCGATAGGATTTATTATATGTTCTGGTCAGTGCCTGTCAAAAGGAAATCTTGCCTTGATTCATCTACAAATGTCCCTTGGAGAGCCAGAACAGATATTCTCTTTCCTGGGCTGAGGGTTTAGTCATTATATAACCAGTACCTATTCTTGGTAGTTTCTTCTGTTCATCCATTCTAGGATAATAACACAATAATATGTATATTAATAACAACATATTATATACTTATATAATGTTATATTTATATAGGTGGCAGGCCCTGTTCTAAGCATTTTACTTAATGACTTATTTAATTTTTATAATATCCCTTTGAAGTAAGTACTCTTAATATCCCTATTTTACAGATAGAAAAATGGAGGCACGAAGCTTAAGTAATTTGCCCACGGTCTTACCATTAAAAGGGCAGACCCCAAAGATTCTAAATCCAGAGGACTTAATTTAACCCATACAGTATATGGCTCTTTGTGTTTCTCTTCTTTTGGACTGAAAATGTCATGTTTCCTAAGTTACTATCTGTGTGTGAGGTTACTAAAGACGCTGAGGGGCATTTTCCAAATCTTTATGGTGTAAGGCAAAATCCACCTGCTGCTTCATAACTGTGGATGTTTTGTCAGAATTTCTTTTCAGGTTTCTGAGACCTGGACTTAAGTCTCTTCATTCCGGTTTTCATTTTTAGATACACATTCTCTGAATATCCTTAGCCTGGTAGGTTGAGGAGATTTCTTGATTCCTGTTGTAATTATCCTGACTTCTATATGAAGTAAAGTATGATGACATTGTAAATGCCTTCATTAGCACATTTTACATAGGAGCCCCTGTGAACTTTGCATCACTAGAAATTGGAAAATAACTCTCTTCTATAGTTAGTCTTTTGTTTGTTTGTTTTTAAGAATTATATCACATCTGTAGTTAAAAATTATTTGCATTTTCCTTATATTTTGTATAAAGTTTTTGAAGAAAAAATTTGGGAAGTCTGAACTCTGGAATCAAGCTTCTGGGTTCCAACAATGGCTGCACCACTTCCTAATAATGTGAGTCTGAAGAAGTCATCTAACTTTGCATAGCTCAGATGGTTTATTATGTCTCTAATTATCATGTCATTTGCAATATTGAGAGACCCTATCCCATGGTATTCAGTGAGCATAAAGAGATAAGATATGTAAAGTGCTTATGATTTTGTAGACAATGAAAATAAACTAATAGTTATTTTTATGGTATTTATCAACATAGAAAATAACATTTTTTGCTTATTCATATTTCCAATTTTCAAATTTTTAAGCATTTTTCACTAATAGTTTTTTGATGAATTCCCAGATCCCAGGGAAACCAGGATTTCGTGTTTTTTTTTTTTTTTTTTAAGAGATAGGGTCTCACGCTGTGCCCAAGTTGGAGTGCAGTGGCCTAGGACAACAGCACACACCACCACGTCTAGCTAATATTTCTATTTTTTGTAGAGATGGGGTCTTGCTATGTTGTCCAGGCTGGTCTTGACCTCCTGACCTCAAGTGATTTTTTTTTTTTTTTTTTACCTTAGCCTCATAAAGTGCTGGGATTATAGGCTTGAGCCACCAGGCCTGACTATGGTTAGAACGTTTTTTTCTGTTTAGAAAATAGTATTGATTTGAAACAAAGATATATTCTTTAATTCAATAAAATTTGGTAATGTCATTGAGAGTATCAGCTTTTATGACAATTACATCTTCACATGAAGTTTATGTATTTAAAAGGATTATAGGAGTAATAACAAACATGAAATATTTTTGTTCCATGACACGTCTGGTACCTTGCCATTGCTTTTATTTCATAGCACTTGGCTTCTCTCTCTTTGCTTGAAAAAGTTCTTTGCTAGTCTTTTTTCTTTTTCTTTTCTTTTTTTTTTTGAGATAGAGTCTCACTCTGTTGCCCAGGCTAGAGTGCTGTGGCATCAGCCTAGCGCACAGCAACCTCAAACTCCTGGGCTCAAGCAATCCTGCTGCCTCAGCTTCCCGAGTAGCTGGGACTACAGGCATGTGCCACCATGCTCGGCAATTTTTTTTTCTCTATATATTTAGCTGTCTAATTAATTTCTTTCTATTTTTAGTAGAGACAGGGGTCTCGCTCATGCTCAGGCTGGATTTGAACTCCTGACCTCAAGCAATCCACCCGCCTGGGCCTCCCAGAATGCTAGGATTACAGGCATGAGCCACCGAGCCAGGCCCTTTGCTAGTCTTTATAGGGCTTCTGCCTGAATACCATGGGCCTGGTATGTAAAACTTAGAATTTTTACAGCTAGAGGGGAACCTTAGATATCAACTAGTCTGCTTGCATTATTTTACAGATAAGCAGTTAGGAGGGGATGGGGTGGGCATGGGAGGGGGGGGAATTTAAGGAGTGAAAGAGAAAGGAATTAAGTGCCTTGCCCAAGGGCATGTGGCCTGTGATAGAGCTAAGATGCCAAGATATGAACTTGCAATTGACCATTTTTAGATAGATGTCCTCTGAATGTCCCCAACCTCTTTGGTTGAGGAGATTTCTAGATTCCTTTTGGTCTATCTTGACTTATCAGCTGAGGCACAGTATGATGAATAGATAAATCTTTAAAAATAAATTGGATGGGTCTCCTGTCCCAGGCCAAAGAAGAATCTTGTGATAGGTTAATATAGCTATGTACCATGTGCTTTCAGCTTGGGTTTTGTAGTGCATACTGTTATAGGACTAGGTTTTTAGTCTTATTCAAGGTAATTATTAGGTCATGGTTTTAATTGTTCATGTTTTCTAGGCAGGCACTCTAAGAACACTGACAGGGTTTTAAATTAAAATTGTTTATCATTTTTAAACATTGATATCAAGAACCTAGATGTATTTCCTATGTGACTAGAAACAAGCACATTGTCATATTGGCTTTGGGATTTCTATTAAGTCATACTAACTAGGGTAAGTAGAAAGTAGAAGGTGCTGATGGGAAAGGGACTCATTCGCAAGGTTAACTGCTTGAATATAGAGCAACTAAAAACGTACTAACTGTGAAGCCCCATTCTAGTATGAGGAAAATGAGTTTGACGGACTCTTTTATAACTCAATGGTTATATCTTACTAACTTTATGATCCTGAGGAATTTAAAAAAATTGTTACCACTATGGTGTATTCCACATTTATTTTATGTTTTTTCCACAAATATTTGTTAAGTGTCTATAGTGTGCTGATGAGTCAATAGTATCAATACTACAGAAAGATTAAGGAGGATGAGAAATGAAAAGGAGTCTAGACTTCACAATTAGAAGGGACTGCATCCTCCAAGGTCCATGAAAAAAGGCAAAAAAAAAAAAAGTAAAAGAAAATTAATTTTTAAAATATTAAAAAAATTTAAAAAAAAGAAAAAAAAAGAGAAGAGACTGTGGTTTGGCATTTAAGATTCTGAGATAGTCATTCACTGGTTCCTAATAACCCTGCCCAGGATCTCACTAGCATTAGAAATATTTGACATGTTTCATCACAAAGTTTTGGGTTGCTTCAAAAATGATCTGGTTGGTATATCAAGAGCATTTCTTTGGTGCTTCATATGTTTCCAATGCAAATGTTTCCTAAGTAATTTCTTTTCTTTTTTTTTTTTTTGAGATAGAGTCTTGCTCTGTTGCCCTGGCTAGAGTGCCATGGCATCAGCCTAGCTCACAGCAAACTCAAACTCCTGGGCTCAAGGTGATCCTCCTGCCCCAGCCTCCTGAGTATCTGGGACTATAGACACCAGTGATAATGCCTGGTTAATTTTTCTATTTTTAGTTGCCCAGCTAATTTTTTCTATTTTTATTTTATTTTTTTATATTTTATTTTTTATTTTTTTTGAGACAGAGTCTTGCTTTGTTTCCCAGGCTATAGTGAGTGCCGTGGCATCAGCTTAGCTCACAGCAACCTCAGACTCCTGGGCTCAAGCCATCCTACTGACTCAGCCTCCTGAGTAGCTGGGACTACAGGCATGCACCACCATGCCCGGCTAATTTTTTCTCTATATATTAGTTGGCCAATTAATTTCTTTCTATTTATAGTAGAGACGGGGTCTCACTCTTGCTCAGGCTGGTTTTGAACTCCTGACCTCGAGCAATCCGCCTGCCTCGGCCTCCCAGAGTGCTAGGATTACAGGCGTGAGCCACCATGCCCGGCCTTTTTTCTATTTTTAGTAGAGATGGGGTCTCACTGTTGCTCAGTCTGGTGTCGAACTCCTGAGCTCAAGGGATCCTCCCTCCTTGGCCTCCCAAAGTGCTAGGATTACAGGCGTGGTGGTCCACGCCTGGCCTCTAAGTAATTTATTGACAATTACAGCATCAGAGACAAAGTGGGAGGAGCTTGAGATTTTGGAGTTGGAGGACCTGGGTTTAGTTCCAACCTCTGCCATTTATTATCTGGGAACTCCAGTACTACAGGTCAGTTTTCTTAATTGTAAAATGGGCACATATCTAACCTCAGAAGGTGGTTATACAGATTAACTGAGGCAATGAGTGTGAAATATTTAATAGATTCTCAAGTCTCTTATAGATTTATATCCATCATTATTACCTTCTTCAGGAATTTGACTTTTTCTAAATTTGAGGGGAGAAAGCTATTGTAGTATCTTGGTATCTTATTTAAAGCAGTTCTGTGAATGATGTACCTGTGCAAGTGGGTATATCCCTTTAGAGGCTGTAATAACTTTACATATTTATTCAGGACTGAGGTTTGTAAGTGACAGAAATCTAAGTTAATTAATTTAACTTAGTTAATTTATTCAAATTTATTGAAATATATAGTTTAAAAGACTCAGACATTAGGTCGGGATTGTATTTTCTAGGCAGAGCTAGTCAAATATCAGCAGCTCTAAGATGACTCCATTCTTAAACCTGTTCCCCTCTGGTGCTGTAAGATGGCTGTCAGTGGCTCTGGAGCCACATCCTAATATGTCATGTCTACTAGTAAAGTGCAGAAGCTTTTTTTTTTTTTAAACATTATTAATTCTCTTGCTTTATTTTCTTTTTTCTTTTTTTTTTTGAGACAGAGTCTCACTTTGTTGCCCAGGCTAGAGTGAGTGCCGTGGTGTCAGCCTAGCTCACAGCAACCTCAATCTTCTGGGCTCAAGCGATCCTCCTGCCTCAATCTCCCAAGTAGCTGGGACTACAAGTGCAGAAGCTTTTAACATCACTGTTCCCCAGAAAAAGTCTCAGTTATATCTCATGGGTTCTGCTTAGATCATAAGCTCATTGGAGAACCATTGACTATCTAGGGCCATGAAGTGTCCCCATGTCTTGGGCTTGGGTCACATACTTTGTCCTTGAGGCTGAGTTTGGAGACAGGTTAAGATGCTTCTATGGAGACAGAACACATCTTGGTACATATCTATGAGTCCCTAGCACTTGTCCTAGGGACTTCTTCCATAAATGGTACCATAGGTATCATTTATACCTTACTGAATTAATTCAGAAATGCCAAATATATTTACTCTATGCTGATGGTTACTTTGTTGGTCTTTAAGTCCCTCCCTCCCTCCCTCCCTCCCTCCCTCCCTCCCTCCCTCCCTCCCTCCCTCCCTCCCTCCCTTCCTTCCTTCCTTCCTTCCTTCCTTCCTTCCTTCCTTCCTTCCTTCCTTCCTTCCTTCTTTCTTTCCCTCCTTCCCTTCCCTCCCTTCCCTCCTTTCCCTCCCTCCCTCTCAGGGCTACACTGCCATGGTGTCAGCCTAACTCACAGCAACCTCAAACTCCTGGGCTCAAGCAATCCTCCTGCCTCAGCTTCCCAAGTAGCTGGGACTACAGGCAGGCACCACCATGCCTGGCTAATTGTTTCTATTGTTAGTAGAGATGGCGTCTCCCTCTTGTTTAGGCTGGTCTTAAGCTGCAGAGCTCAAGCAATGCTCCCACCTGGGCCTGCCAGAGTGCTAAAATTACTGGCATGAGCCATTGTGCCTAGCCTAAGATGGTTAATTTTTATATCAGGGCACTTCTGATTTAGGACAGCACTGAAACACAATGCATGGAAACACAAATGTCTCTCAGAAAATGACAGATTAGACAATTTGATGTTTCATGTTAAAATCTCAATACTTTTGGTCATTAGCCCTCAGGTCATGCCTGACCCCAAGGTTATTGCAAACAGTGAGAAATGAATGAAAGGAAATGTAATTACCATTCTGTGCATTGAAAAGTTAAGCCACTGTTACCATGGATACAATAGCTTGTTTATTGTCCAAATTTGTAAGCAATACCCAACGTCTCCTTCAAGTTTATATGCCATCAGCCAATAACACATGAAGATTCCTAGTAACTTTGAAAATAAGCCTTTCCTCACTGATCTACTTATTCACATTAAGTAACAACATATCTACTTTTGAGGGCTCAATGAGTGTTGAGGAAACCTGAAAAAGAGAAAAAGAAAAGTAGCCACAATTCTGTTATGCCAGATTTTCTTGAATTCCCAAATAAAAACAACCTGTCTTATAGTGTCAGACATTTGCATATCACTTTGGGCCCAATTCTTTGGTTTTTGTCACATTAACATGGGGAAACTTTTCTGAGTAAAGCTGAAAATATCAAAATCCTTTATTTCATAGGGAGATCATTAAATAAAGTTGTATTTAAGAATAGAAGTATTTTATCTGAAATATGGCAATCATACCGACATTTTAATCTCACTAAAGGGGAGGAGGAAAATGCTAGCATGTACTTTCACACTGGTTTAATTTTGACATGGGGAAGGGAGTGGAGGATACTTTTTGTTGCATTGAAACAAGAAGTTAAAACTGGCTTAAACGATAAAGGGTATTTATTGGCTCATGTAGGTAGAAAATCCTGAGGCAGAGTGGGGTTCAGGTGAGGTGCAGTCAGGACTCCAGTTAACTTTCTTTGTGTTTTCCCTGACCCTGCTCCCATGTAGGGTTCACCTCTGTTTTCATTTTTTTATTTTTTTTTTATTTTTTTTTTTTTTCAAATAATTCTTAGCATCAAGACACCTCTGTTTTCAGTCTGGCTTTCCATATGGTTGGAATATGGCTTCCAGGGCAAATGGGGCTACATGTTTCCTTGACCATCTGTAGGGGGAATTCAACTTTGAGAAGTTTCCAGTTATATTCTCAACAGTAATTATCTTATCACAATAATTTACAAAATGTTGTAAATTGTAAGGACCCTACATGGAAGTTAGCTAGCTCCCCAAACTTAGCATTATCAACATATCAAAATCAGCTGGGAAGCTTTAAAAATATAGTCTTAGGTCAACACCCATATTTACTAAATCAGGGGTATTGGAATCTCTATTTTTGAGAGTTTCCAGGTGATTCTAAGGGCCAGACAATTTGGGAACAACTGATCTATGTAACCCCTTTGATTTTTTTAGTTTGTAAACTGAGACTTAGAGATGAACTGACTTGCCATTGCGAATTCCTTCAATTGCAGTTCAGCAAATTCTATTAGATCTAGTTTTTTCTTTTGGATGGAAGTGTTACAAGGTAGCTACAACAAAAAGGAAAACTACTGTGTCTGAGTGTGATATGAAATACTGGCCTCATTCCTACCCATCTTGTTTCCTGGCCAGTATGACAGGTCTTTAATCCCTCCCTATATGTGTCACTGTTTGTGTCTTAATTGTATTCTTTGCTCTTTCCCTGGACACTCTTGAAGCCCTTCCTCCACCCTGAGAACCTCAGATTCACTGAGGTGAACAAGTGTTGCAGGTCTAATCCTTTCTCACCTAAGTCAGGAATTCATCTCAGAGCATCCCCCAAAGAGCCGTTAATTCCATGGTCGGAATGGGAGTATTGGAAAACTTTATATTCTAACCTCAGCTGCTTTTTGACCTCACTGGGACTTACAGAACTTCAGCTTATATTGTATGGCCTGTCATTAATATCACTTTCTTGCATATACCCTCAGTATCGTGGCTCCTTTATCTTGCTCTGCTGTGCTCTGCAAAACCCCATTCCTAGTTAACTGTAATTCTCCACGTCTGCATCTCTATAGCTAAACTTGGCAAGAGAAAAACACAAAACTATGCTGACTAGTCTCACTTTAAATTCATGCAGCTAATCTCAAACTTAGGACTTGCTTCCTAGCTAGTCCATTCTCTCTCCTCCTTCCTTGCATTTTCTCTTTCCTCAAGCCTCTGACATCATTGGCTAAGATGTTGATTTTACTTTTTATAAATGTGAAAACAGAAGTAACCTGAAGAGAACTCCACAAGGTGCCATAACTCAACCATCATCACTTGCACTTCAGCCTATATAGTCTGTCTATTCTCTTGCTGCTCTGGAAGCACTTTCCATACTCTTAGGTTCAACCAGTTCATTCACATCCTTGATCCCATTCCCTCTTACCTCAGCAAGTGCCTTTAAAAATTCTCTTTTCGCCACATTCCTTTCTAGCTATCATCATATTTTTTTCTGTTCCTCTTTATAGTAAAATTCTTTGACTAAAATTCATCTATATCCACTGTGATTTCTCTCCAAGTTTCCTCAAATCCATGCCATTCAGAATTTTGCCCCCATCCCTGACAGACAATTCTTTTGTCAAAGTAACTGTTGGCCTCCATGCTGTTAAACCCAGCAATCCATTCTCAGCCCTGGTCTTATTTAACTGATTAGCAGCACCGGGCACAGTGTGTCCTGTCATACTCCATGAAACACTTAATTAGGTTTCTAAGAAACAAATCCCCCTGGTTTCTTTCCTTCCTGCTGGCCTTTCCTTGGTATCTCCTTGGGATCTCATGCTTGCTGCTGTCTCCCTGACCTCTTTTCATCTCTAGCTACTTTTTCTTGGTGGCTTCTTCCTGACTCATGGCCCTCTTTGAAGAGGGGAGTGGTCTCCCAACTCAGGGAGGTGGCGTTGCCTGGTGGAAAGAACATCATATGTCACATCATGACATTTGTGGGTCTTGTTACTGATGAATGAAGGGAAAAGGGGCCAAACCAGAGAGGGCCCTAAACTGCAGAAAAATGCCCATGGCCACTTGTCCCCTGGGCACAGCCTTTCTTATTTCAGTCCCCATTCTTTTGAGGATTCCATATGTACTATCTATAGGCTGGTAACTTTCAAATTTATGAATCTAATCCAGACCACTACCCTAAACTCCATACCCATACATCCACCTGCTCTTTGACATATCTACCTGGCTGTCCAATGGCTATTGGCCATCTCAGACTTAACATGTTCAAAATTGAACTGATCTTCACAAATGCCCAAACCTGCTTTCCCTGTGGAGTTCTTCATCTCAGTAAATGGCTGCTCCATTCTTGCTTAGGCTTCAAACCTTGGAATCTGTTTTGACTTTTCTTTTTCTTTTCTACCCCATGTCTAATCCCCCCAAAAATCTAATTGTTATGATCTTTAAAAGATACCTAGAGTCTAATCACTTTTCATCATCTTTGCCTCTGCTACACTGGTTCAAGTAACTGCTCTCTCTTGCCTGGATTATTGCAATGGCTTCCTTACTGGTCACTCTGCTTCCCTCTGTCCTCTTTTGTCTGTTCTCACCACAGTAGCTGTAGCAACCCATTTAGAGCATCAGTCAGATCATGGCATTCTGGTCCAGAAGCTTTCGTGGTCTCTGTCACACACAAGTTGGGTTGTCCAGAAACAAACACAGATGGAGCTTGGAGTACAAGACATTTGTTAAGATCAATGCTCGTGAAGCGGAAGGGAGAATGGGCAGAAGAAAAATTGAACTTGACAAAGTCTTGGTCATACCTGTGGAAGTTCTGGAGCAAGAGTTGCCTGTCAGAGTGTACTGTGTCAGACTTAAATGGCCTTACTCAGTCACTGTATGTGGCCTGCCCTGGGAAGGACATGACTTTGGATAGGTGGCTTTCTGAGGCAGCTGAGGCAGACCCCATGGGAGCTGAATGCAGGAAGAAAGTTCTTCCTTGCAGCTGGTACTACTTTGAAGGAGAATCGAAGTGTTGCAGCTGTATCACTCACTGCTTCCCATCTCACGAAGAGTCCAAGTTCAAGTCCTCACAGTGGTCTATAAGACCCTAACCATCTGACCTCCATATTACCTCCCTGATCTCATCTTCTCCTTTCTCCACTCACTGTATTCCAGGCACCATGACATCCTTGCTTCCCCCAACATAGTGAGCACTTTCAGGATTGTGCCCAAGCCTTCTCCCTCCTGAGATCATGCATGACTTACTGCCTCACCTCCTGCAGGTCTTGGCTCATAGGTCACCTTCTCAGAGTAGCCTTCTCTGATTCTTTCCTGATTTCCTCTTTGCTTTCTCCACTGCACTTATCACTGACATAAGGTATATAACTTAATTAGTTGTTTGTTTATTTTCTTATTGTCTCCTTTTCCCTAAGATGTAAATTCCACGAGGGCAGGGATTTTCATGTCTTATTCATTGCTTTATCCTTAGTGTCTAGAATAGGGCTAAATAAATAAAGTTGAATGAATGAATGGATAGATGCTACCAAGGATGCTAAGAAGGGGCATCCTCAGCTCATCACCATAGCCCTGGAACTGCCAGCCCTTAATTACCCCAGGCCTCTGGAGGCCCCATCAAAGTCTCGATGGAGAAAAAAGAAAATTGCTGTCTCTATCAAAGCAAGCGGCTTAGCAACGCTGTTTTTCTCCATTTGATTCCCCCCTTTTCTCCACCTCAGTGCCCCCTCCCCCGCCCCGCTGGTGACTCCCAGTGCGTCTGAGAGTAGCTGATTCTGCATCAGTCTTTTTAACTTCTATCCCAGACACTTGGTTACCCTGTGAGAATTCCCCTGTACATACAGAATGGGTTATTCTGCTATTTTTAGGACAGATTTGATACAGTAGCTTTTACAAAAAGATAAGCCAAAGTTTTTAGCCCTTATGTTAGTGGACTGTCATTCTGTATTTAAACAGAACACAAAAGAAAGCTGTCTGAGCCCACGGCACAGTGAAAACAGCCTGGATCAGACAAAAGGCCCTCTTTGAACAGGGGAGTGGTTTCCCAACTCAGGGAGGCGGTTTGGACTATGGTGGAAAGAACATCGCATGTCAAGGCAAGACATTCATGGGTCTTGTTCCTGATGAATGAAGGAAAAATGGGCCTAACTGAAGAGGGCCCCAGACTGCTGAAAAATGCCCATGTTCACTTGTCCTCCAGGGACAGATTTCTCATCTTAGTCCCCATTCTTTTTAGGACTCCATATGTAACAAATAGGTTAGAGGCAGGGGAATGACTGCTTTCCACGCATGGATGGGTAGAGAAGTTGGGGGGATGAGTTTAAATAATAATGACTAAATTTTTCGGAGCACTTTCTGTGTACCTGGCATTGGCCTAAGTACTTTACAGATGTTAGTTTACCTACTTTAACAGTGTAAATTTTATGGATAAAGGACCAAGGCAATGACAGGTGAGATAATTTGCCCAAAGCCATTCAGTTACTAAGTGGCAGAACTAAGATTTGCACCCAGAACCCTCATTGTTACATGCTGTTACTGTGGATAGGTAGGAACAAGCAGAAGATAGTTCCTTTGAACACAATCAAACAAAGCCTCATTTAATGGCTCGTTATGTTGAGGCAATCTCATTTTAGAGGCCCTTTAGTTGGCCTTTGCAGCCCAACTCTTGGACATTTTTGACCTACTTTTGGCAGTTCATTTGTTCATTTAATACATGTTGATTGAGGCCTTGTCATGCTTCAGGCCTGATGTAACTAGGTACTACCAAGTATAGAGAGATTCCCTTGACATAGGTCTGTCCAAAACAGCTTAGTGTTGAACCAGGTACATTTCCACTTTAACCTAGTCTTCCCCCTTTAGTATTCCTGATTCCTGCCCGAAGGGTTTCTCCTATACTGCCATTCCATCATCTGGGAACATTATTTTCTCTATAATTACATGTCTTTTAATTCAAAGGACTGTTACCTAATCAGAATTCTATTCTAACTTCCCATCAGGGAGGGAAGTGATATATAGATTTTTTTTAAAAGGTTGTTGTTGCTTAATAATGATGGAAAAATTCTCAAGTTCTTTTATTCTAAGTACTTGAAGAAATTAATGAACCACCAATGAGAACCGAGTTTCTTTACATCCCAGAGGAAA
Source organism: Microcebus murinus (assembly GCF_040939455.1). Classification (NCBI taxonomy): domain Eukaryota; kingdom Metazoa; phylum Chordata; class Mammalia; order Primates; family Cheirogaleidae; genus Microcebus; species Microcebus murinus. The sequence goes on along the minus strand of NC_134111.1, from coordinate 48,248,991 downwards.
CTACGCTTGCAGAGATGAAGAAGATACTTCCTGTGTGGTGGATGTGTTAAAGGTCTCTTGGCCCCAAAGCATCTCTCCCTGTAGCCAAAATGTCTGCTCTGTCATCACTGAAGCCATGGCTTTAGAGTAAGACATTGTTTCCCTCTGAAATTTCAGTTATAATGCGGAAATGTTTACTCCTGCAAAGTATTAATAGTTAGTTGAGATAATAATGTACAATAAATGTTTGTTAGAAGAAGCCAACTTCCTTTTCTGGGAAAAAAAGATATTAGTACTTATATTTAGGATGGTTTTATGGGGAGTTTCTCCTGTAATGTGTTAAATGGGCCTCAAAGATGTACTTCTAACCTTCTAGTGTGGCTTTCTTCCCTCTAGTTAGCTTGATTGAAGTAGGTTTGTTAGAACAAATGGAGAGGTTGGCCTTAAAAGCAACAAAGTTGCTTTTAAAGACTCTATCAGCCATTCTTTAGGGATTCATCGAAGCCTAGTAAGTTTGAGAAGAGGCTCTTAGATTTGAATGTACATGTCAGTTATAATTTTTCTAGGCTGTAATGATTACTGTTATTTTAAAATTAAATTAAATTGAATTTTATTTTTTGAGTCAGGGCTTCACTGTGTCACCTAGGCTAGAGTGTAGTGGCATCATCATAGCTCGCTACAACCTCAAACTCCTGGGGCTCAGGTGATCTTCCTGCCTCAGCCTACTGAGTAGCTGGGACTACAGGCCCGCACCACCATGTGTGGCTAATTTTTTTTATTTTTTGTAGAGACAGTGTCTTGCTATGTTGCCAGGCTGGACTCAAACTCCAGGGCTAAAGCAATCCTCTTGCTTCGGCTTCCAGAATAACTGGGACTATAGACACATGCCATGGTGCCTGGCTCTCTTTTTCTTTTAAGTTAGTGCATAATATAAAAAAATTGTAAATGAATAAAATCAAATACACACATGTGCCAGGTGAATTGCTAAATGGTTAATTTTTATGTACCAAAATTCTGAATTCTTTTTCCAGGTCACTTCTGACATAAAAAATTACTTCTTCCCTAATATTTGGTGCAGTGAGGTGTTGAAAGAATTTGCTAAGTAATCATTGAATACTGAGATTCTAGTGAAAAACAAGATACATGGTTTAAAGATTGAATATACTAACTAGAAGACAGTGAAAGTTAGCTGCTTGTTGCTGTAAATAATTAAACCCAACAGTGCAGGCAGGAGAGAACATGGCACCAAGAGGGACTTGAGCTAAGAAGGATCATACTGTATTGAACACTTTCACTTCCCTGTAAAGGAAATCAAAAGGGTCTTTAATAGTTGTTGCTGATTGTGAATATGTGCAAGAAAATCCCACTGTAATCCAGATTTATTTTTCAAGCATTTTGCAGTGATTGAAGGAATGAAAAAGGAAAGGGAAGAAGGATGGAGTTTTATTAAAGCCCTAGTACTCTCTCCCTTTATGAGGTCTAAGTGTGACTTGTCACTGTGACCTGGGACTTTGGTTTCCTCCAGGGCCTTCCTCCTCTATGGGTACATTGGTAGATCAAAGACAATTGGCTCTTTTTTTTTTTTTTTTTTTAAGGGAAGTAGTGGTTCTACTACTTAAGAACTGGATCAAAAAGAGACACATGGGATATATTTCTGATTTTTCTCTAACAGCACTTGTTTTTTTAACTACCCCCATTTTTCTTTTGAGGCAGGGGCAAGTGATTGGCCTAATTTTTCTATCTGTAAAAAAGGGACTAAGATTTTAGAGTTCTCATAGGGGTAGGTTTTGAGTATTGGCATTTATGAAGGGCTCTATTTTAAATATTAACATAGGCTAAAATTGGTGTGTGTATGTGCATTTCTGTAAATTTTAATACATGTATATATTTGTGTAGCCACCACCACAACCAGGATTAGAACAGTTCAATCACCCCCTAAAAACTGTCCTGTGTTATTCCTTTGTAGTCACACCCTCCCAGTAAAGTGTTTTTTAAGTTCCTTTTTTGAAAACTCACTTTCCCAGATGAAAGTCTCAATTGCTTTTCATTTGTTCACTTTTATTCAAGAAGTGTTTCTTGCTCATTTTTGAAGTAATTCAAAATGACAGGAAGGGTAAGGTTGCAAAGCTGCCTTTCCTTTATTATGATGGAGGGAAAAAAACCTTGGAAAGATGGCAGCTCTTTAAGGATACCCATACAAGAAAAAAATTTGTCCAAACTTGGCTTGTTGCTAGATTGGAGTCTACAAAGAAAACACACTCAAGAAATCTCCCTTACAGAGAAGGACAGAGGTTTATTTTTTATTTAACAATTTACCCCTTGACACCTGGGAAATGATTAGTTGATGTTTTCAAAGAAGATTAAGTCAGTGTGGTTAATTAACTGTAGTAATCAGGTGACTTAAATCAATTAACTCCTTGTTAACAATTTCCATCAATTTTGTAAATAAATGACTAAATCAGTAGATTGTACTCTTAAGATTAAAGGCTATTTATTTTATTGATGACAAATTAGAGATTTTCTCCTTCTCATCTCCTCCCCTCCATTACCCTTACTCTTGATAATAAGCCAAACTTTAGTTTGAAAGTTACAAACCACGGTAACTTTTAATATATGGTTTTAAGGAAAAGTCAGGCTTAAGGATATCTTTGCTCTGTCATCTCAGCACATTTTGAAAGAATGATTTAGGGAAATGAAACTTAATAAGTAAGTGTGTACAGAGTAACATTAAGGGAAAACAGGGGTAGAAAGTAATGCTGAAATGCATTCTAGGATAAGCTTTTATTATTGCCATTTAATGTTTTCTTTCTTTTTTCTAAGTTAAGACCTCATGAGGGATATAATAAAGTGAAACAAGGTTTAGCTCTTAGCTAAAAATGAACTTTATTGGATATGTTACATGTTCCATTTAGAGGGGATTTAACAAAATGCTGAGATCTATTGATTGGATTCATCTGTAAAGCTTAATTGCATTTTAAAAATGCCATACAAGTATACAATTAAAATGTTGTTATTTTTTAGAATCTTTATGATTGAAAATTCTCTTCTGCTTACATGACTTTATTCTGTCCTGGTCTCCAGTGAAATGTGAGCTGGAACATTCCAAAACTATATCCCATACCCTCAAATAATGCCATTGCACTTTCTGAGGATTTGCATCATAGGACAGATTATATACAGTTGTTTAGGACTGCCTCAAGAAGGAATATTTGTCCCCTCAAATGACTTTTAAGGAGTCAGTATTAATAAATATTAACATATTTGTAAAAATTCACATATTTGTAAAAATTCTATGCTAAAATCACATTTTATAAAGAGAAAATCCTGTAGTTTCTTTTAAGGTATAAAAGGTAGCTTAAATTATGGGAATAAGCTGAAGCCAGTTAGGCAAATTTAAACCTCTGGTTACTAAGCAAAACTCTGGGCTCTTCCTACTATATAGAAACTTCCTGGCCATGCCCCACTGCCCCTTCCCCACTTGCCCAAGGACAGCTCAGCAGGGCCTACTCTGGACATGCTTAACCTGTGGTGGACACTTTCTGGTACTGGGACAGCCTGAAAATGGAGCTTGGAGATTTAGCTCGCTGCTTTCCAGATGTGTACCTCTGGGCCTCTTGACCTCTGAGCTTCAGTTTCCTGGACTATACAATAGGTATTAGTAATTTCTACTTCATAGGTTCCTGGGAGTATTTAAAGGACACTGTGAACATTCCAGGTCTTGGCACTTGGTGAGCATTCTATAAACATTTGGCCCCACAGGGAACCTGGTACTAAATCTTTCATAGTTGACCAGCTCGTGGTTAGGTCAGTACAGCAGAGCAGCCACCATGCTGTGGCTTTTTGAAATAAAGAAACCACTTGTCAAATTCTCTATCCATAGAAATTGTGGGGGAAAAATACAGCTTTTTTAAGGAGATGAAACTACCAGATGAGGAAATGCTAGAAGACAGGCCTTGTAACCTTCCTCTCTACCCCCAAGAAGTTTGGTCCTTCACCTCCCCAGTCTTAAAGGCACTGATCCAAATGTCAAGTTGCTGAGAAGTTCAAACTTCTCAGTGGACCCGGTGTTTCCATTTTATGTGCTCTGTGTACATGCTTCCTGTAAACTCGGTTTTTTTGCAGAGCTCACTGATGATGTGTCTGTAACTCTGAGAGCAAGAATGGTGGAAGGACAAGAGCAGAGGTGCTCTGGTCCAGGAGAAGGAGCTCCACAGGGAAGAGTACACTCCAAGAGGGATATTTGATTTTGTGTGAGGTTTTGGGCAGAACATGTTAGAATCATAGTTGATGAAGAGTTTTTTCTCTTATAAGAGTTCCCTATTATTTAATGAAACTATGGAAAAGTCATTGAGAAGTCCCATAGGTGAGAAAGCTATTAAGCTAGATTTGGTTACAGCGATCACTAATGTGTTTTTTTTTTTTTTTTTTTTTGAGACAGAGTCTTACTCTGTTGCCCAGGCTAGAGTGAGTGCCGTGGTGTCAGTCTCGCTCACAGCAAACTCAAACTCCTGGGCTCAAGCAATCATGCTGCCTCAGCCTTCCAGTAGCTGGGACTACAGGCATGCGCCACCATGCCCAGCTAATTTTTTCTATATATATTAGTTGGCCAATTAATTCCTTTCTATTTATAGTAGAGACAGGGTCTCGCTCTTGCTCAGGCTGGTTTCGAACTCCTGACCTCGAGCAATCCAGAGTGCTAGGATTACAGGTATGAGCCACCATGCTCGGTTGACTAATGTGTTTATTCCATAAACATTTACCAAAAGCCTATTTTGTCAGGAACTGGTTTTACAAAGATGAATAAGACATGTAAATAAATGATTGTGCTGCAGGGTGAGAGGTGCCATCCCAGAGGCTTGGGAGCCTGGCAGAGGGAGTGGTGGAGTTAGGGAGGACTGAGGGAGCAGGGGGAGATGGCGCAGATTTGCCCCTGGAGTTTTGAAGGAGGGTGTGTTGCAGGAGACAGAGCTGGGAGAGTGGGTCATGGAGGGTTTTGTATGTCAAGCTAAGAAGTTTCATGCCTGTGAAGAAATGTAAGCTGGAGAGCACAATGATCAGACTTTCATTTTATAAAGATAATACTTGCTGCAATGAGGAAAAGCAGATCAGCCCATGAAGTCAAGGATTACTGGAATTATCTGGGTGACCCCTGATGAGGGTTGAACTAAACTTGTGCACTTGGAGGTGATGAGAAGGGGTGAGAGTCACCACGGAATGTGGAGAAAGCTTTTATGTGTTGATGTTTTTGGTAATTCCCATTATTGTTTTACAAGTTGATGTGTTTTATTTATAGGAATATTAGACATGTCTTTTCAATGTACATGTGTTACATTCACAAAGACTCAATGGTATATTCTTGAATCTTCCTATCTGAAAAAGTTCTAGCATATTGACTGTCTGGGTCAATGGCATGTGATGTTTTCTTTTGTTTAGTTCATGGATTCCTCATTGGTTAGCTCCCTTAGGGATCATCTGGAAATGTGTAGGGGCATTTTTGGTTGTCACAATGCCTGAATATTACTACTAGCATTTAGAGAGCAGAGGACAGGAATGCTAAACCTGTTGCAATACATGGGACAGTCCCACACTACAAAGACTTGTCCAGTCCCAAATGCCAGTAGTACCTCTGTTGAGGGCCCACCTTCCTTGAAAGGAAGTGAATAGAGAGGCAGGAAGGGATCACACTGATCATAACAACTGTTGTTTACTGAAACTTACTATATGCCTGCTATTCAGTCAACCTAACTATAACAATTAGTCCCTGTGACAGCCCAGGGGGTGGATAGTATTACTGTCCCCTTTATACAAGCAAACTGAGGCAGAGTAGGAGGTTTGGCTCTAGGCCTTGCATACTTAACTCTAATGCTTCATTATTTCCACATGCTTTACTTGCTTGACTGTGTAATTTTTAGTGAGTATATGTACTCAATTTAATAAATTAATCAATTATAAGAAGAAAAGGAAAACTACATTTCCTTTGTGCATTTATAGTTCTTTAAATATCAGACTATAGCTCTTGGAAACATTTTTTGCCAGTGCAGGAGAACATTGGCAAGTTGTCACCTCCAAGTTTTTAAAAGTTGGAAAATGTTTGACCTTTGTTTAATATTGGGGTAGCTTTGTGGATTGGGAGAAACATTCATTTGATGGAAAAACAATTGGTGCCCCATTAATGCCTGGGGAACTGACTTGACTCCAAGGAGGCACTCAGTGGTTTTAAAGGGTGTCATAAATCTTGCAAATTTGTTTTTTTACTTCACATAAAAGGGAATCCGCCTCAAGCACGTCTTTGTAATTTGAAGACATGTGTCAGTGACATTGGATCGAGAACCTGGGCTCCTTTCTTGGACATGACTTGCATTTTCCTGCCTCTATGCTATTTCCAGTTTGTTCCCTCTGGGAGGCAGCCCCTCTCCTTAGACCCATGTATTTGTTCCTTAAATATCCCTTCCTCTGTAGGGCCTTTCTTGATCCCCACTGCATGTTATCTGAACCTCTCTTACAGCACTTATCATTATACCATGAATTATAATTATTTATGTATGTATTTTATCTCTTTCTCTAGAATAGGACCACTGATGCTAAGAGTCATGCCTGCCTCCTCTGGTCTCCTGTGTCTGGCATAGTGCCATACATAAGAAGGAACTCAAGAAATCTTTGTTCAATGGAAAGTTAAAAGAACAACATGAGTGGTAGTAAAGCAACTCCAACACGTAGGGGAGATAATTGGCATGCTCTACTCTGGCCTGCTGTTGCAAAGAGGATTTCATTTGGCTTGAACAAGATAAACGTTTATTTCTCTCTTATGTAACCAGCAGTCGAAGGCTGTTTGTGTACTCCATGTGATCAATAGGGACCCAGACACCTATATTCCTGCCCCATTATCCTTTGCCGGTGGTTTCTTTTCTTAAAGTTACCTCATTGACCTAAATGGCTACTACTGCCATAGCATCCTTTCTCCATGCCAGATTGTGGATTTGGAGGAGGAGAAAGAACGGTGTGTTTTCTCTCTCTAAAGGAGACTTCAGGATGGGTGTGGTGGCTCACATCTGTAATCCTAGCACTTTGGGAGGCCCAGATGGGAGGATCACTTGAGGCCAGGAGTTTGAGGTTGCAATGAGCTATGATGATGCCACTGCACTCTAGCTGTGGAGACAGAGGAGGAACCTTTCTGAAAAGAAAAAAGAGAGAGACTTCATAGAAGTCCTACATGACACTACTGCTTGCATTTGATCTCATCAACCAAGACTTAGTCCCATAACCACAAGTAGCTGAAGTTTGGGAAATGCAGCTTTTTAGCAGAACACATTGTTTACATGAATAACACTGGGGTTCTGTTACTGTAGAGGAAAGGGGAAGTGAATGTGACTGTATGCTACCACTCGTCCTGGCCACACATGTTCAGGTGACACTAGGCATCTTTTATTCAGTTTTGAGTACCATAGAAAATGTGAAATAAGTTTGGAGGAGAGAAACAAGAATGATGAGAGAACTGGAAACAATGTTATGGGGGAATGATGGGAAGACTGGGGAGGTTTCTTTTTTTTTTTCTTTTTTTTTTTTTTTATTGAGACAGAGTCTCGCTTTGTTGCCCAGGCTAGAGTGAGTGCCGTGGCATCAGCCTAGCTCACAGCAACCTCAAACTCCTGGGCTCAAGCAATCCTCCTGTCTCAGCCTCCCGAGTAGCTGGGACTACAGGCATGCGCCACCATGCTCGGCTAATTTTTTTTTTTTAATATATATATTAGTTGTCCAATTAACTCAGGCTGGTTTTGAACTCCTGACCTTGAGCAATCCACCCGCCTCAGCCTCCCAGAGTGCTAGGATTACAGGCGTGAGCCACCGCGCCCGGCCTGGGAGGTTTCTTTTGGAGCAGAAAAGAGTAAGGGGAACGATGGTTAGCTCTCTACTTAGATGTTTGAGGGACTGTCACAGAATAAGAATAAAACTTGTTCTAAATGACTCCAAGAAATAGAAAGGAAATTGTAGGTACATAGCATTTATGGAAAGAATGCTGGTATTTGACTTACTATGTTTCCCAGGCTAGTTTTGAACTCCTACCCTCAAGTGATTGTTCCGTGTCAGACTCTCAAAATCCTGGGATTACAGATGTGAGGCACCACGCCTGGCCTAAGTTCTATTTCTCTACTTCAGTTTTCTTTTACATACAGATGTTTTCCTTTTGTGAACCTCAGTTATAAGAGATATATAGTGAGGAAGTAAGTATAATTTGAAATGAAAGTGATAAGTTAGTAATAATACTCAAGTTTCTGTATTAAATCAGCTTTTTGAGGAACACGCTATCGTCATAATTAGGTTATTTTAAAAGGTTTTCAAATTGAACTGCAGATTATGAGTATAGAAGAGCTAAAGTATGAGCAAATATGTAATATATGAAACAAAAAAAACCTTTAGAGTTCAAAGGGAGATAATATTTAGAATTTAAAGAATGAGAAAATACTCGCCCCAAAGTAGTAACACTAGCCAACGTTTGCCAAACACTCACTGATGTGCCAGGCCTGTGGCCCTCCCTCTATCTTCATATTAATGTTGTAAGTAGGCACTTTTATTATCTCCATTTTTAAATGAGGAAACTGAGGCACAGAAATTAAAATAACTGCCAGAGAGTTAGTAGCAGGTGGAGCTGTGGTTTGAACCTAGGGCATATGACTACAGGGACTTAACTCTGGAAAGTTACTTGAATTCTAAGCAGTTTTCCCATCCTCCTCCACTTCATGGCCCGACTGTAACTGTGTAGTAGTTTATCAGTAGTAGGAAGACATCTGCTCACTCAGACTTGGCCTCTTAACTTTCTGTGGAAAAGCTGTTGGCTTTTAAACATTCTGGGCTGAATGGAAGCAGGAAAATACTCTTATACTTGAGGAAATAATGACTTCATATGTAGCAGTAGTTGAGTCGACAGGGGGCAAATTTACTGAAATATCTTGAATTAATCCAGTGATGCTGAACAAATGCATGGCCAAATGAGCACTCTATAAAGTGCTCCTTTAGGAATGAATATCAAGTCCATTCTTTGGTCAGTAAGCCCGGTAACACTGAGCTTCCTTGTGTACATGTGCACATGTGTGTAAGTGTACATCCACTTTGGGCGGAAATGGTGAATCTTTTATTTTCAGTAGAAGGAGCTCCTTGAGTTACAAATAGTAGAATAAGAGGTTTCAGTTTATGAAGGAACCCCAACTACAGTGTTTCAATAAATCGTGTTCATTTGTTAGTTGATTGTGTTGAGGCCTTTGGAGTCATTGCTTTTGCAGTATATCCTTAGGGCCTTTTTCTTCAGTCTCGATTAATCTAAAACACATTATATTGCACCGATCGATCCAGAGATGTCACCAAGTTCTCCTGGAAAGTCCTTTGACTATATTTCAACTGGCTTGTGCTTTTATGGAAAAATGCTATCTCATTGCTGATGAGGTTTCTGGCATCAATAAAGATGGCCTTATACACATACCACAACCTGTGTGGCATGATATTAGGAGCCCTGTTAAGATACTCTGTTCCCCTCCAATCTGCTCCATCTGGCCCATGAGGAAGGTATTTGGCCATTAGGAATGCCTCAAATGCCACAATTAGAAAATTCATTCCTTTGAGGGCTTCCTATTTTCTGCTGAAAGTGCAAATACTCATGGAAGGCTTTGAAAATCACTTAAACTTTGCTGTGAATATGTTCACCTAGAAGTAGAGTTTAGGGGTCAGTGTCCGGAGCCACGAACACCCTGGTTGTGTTGTGGAGAGCCAAAGGAGAGAGAAGGAAAGGGTTTTTAAACAGGGGTTGGGGAAATGAGGTGGAGGTGGGAACATTGAAATAGATAAGGCTCTAATCACCTCATTCCTGGGCTATCAGAACAGCCTTTTAAGTTTAAGTTGCTTTTCCCTGTTTGTAACTTTACCTAACAACGTTAGTGAAGTGTTGAGTGTTCATAATAAACAGAGTGAACATAACTCTTCTCAGAAAAAAACTGGCTGACTTCAGTGTCTTGGTTTCTGGAAGGAGATGGGATGGTTGTATTGGCTTGCTTGAGTACAGCCAAAATGTTGTGGGCAAGACAGCTTGTTTCCTGATAATAGTTATTCTGCCTCTCTAAGGGTGCAAAGATGAATGGTTGACCCTCCAATACATGTTTGTTAGACTGGATTGAGTTTGGAGCATTTGCTGTGTGCAGTGGAGAATACTTAGAAGGGTGGTAAGATTGCTCTGTTTCCTTACCAGGTAAGCATAGAGGTGGGGTCATGGCAACTGGATATTTCATGCCTTCTTTTGAAGGGGCTGGATGTCTAGGTTTATGGAAATCTATTTTCATTCAACCAGAAATAAGGTAACTTGAGATAATAAAGTTTTCCTTTGAATGTATTGGAAGGGTATTATCACATTATTTTAGTCAAAGAATATTTTTGCATTTGTTGTATTTTTCTATTATATGAAAGAAAGTTTAGAGTACTAGGATAATGAATATTTTTCATGCTTTTAGGATGAATTCGAAATTAATTCTCTTAAACCCAGGAGTCGGAGAATCTCTGAACTTTCTAATGAAAATCTTTTTAACTTACTTTCAGTTGATTAAAGTCATGAATTTCTTTTTTTTTTTTTTGAGACAGAGTCTCACTGTGTTACCTGGGCTAGAGTGCCATGGTATTAGCCTAGCTCATAGCAACCTCAAACTCCTGGGCTCAGGAGATCCTCCTGCCTCAGCCTCCCGAGTATCTGGGACTACAGGCAGGCTAATTTTTTCTATGTATTTTTAGTTAGCCAATTAATTTCTTTCTAATTTTAGTAGAGATGCGGTCTTGCTCTTGCTCAGGCTGGTTTCTAACTCCTGACCTTGAGTGAACCGCCTGTCTCAGCCTCCAAGAGTGCTAGGATTACAGGTGTGAGCCACTGCGCCTGGCCATGAATTTCTTTATGTCAAGTCCATGCCTTATGCCAGGGCATGAGCCCAGGTCAATAGGAATCCCTTTATGATTATAGAAAGATATTCATGTCCAAGTTTAATGTGCAGTATAATGATTTGAGGTCCACTCTGGGAAAGCCTTTATACTTATCACCAATTTTTTTTGTTGTTGGAATTATATACTTACAGTATTTCACATAAATCTCTACTAGAAGATCACCTGAGATAGAGTGATTTACTATAGACAAAATAATAAAAATGCTCATTGTAGGACAATAGAAAAATGCATAAATAAGAAAATAGGAAATTGATGGTAGTCTTGGTTTTGCTCCAGCTTGACCTGTGTTTCCTAGCATAAATTTTGCCCTTGACCCAAGACTGGGCCAGCAGATACTTTGTTCATGGGCAGGAGATAAGGCAAACACCAACGACTTTGCTTTCACTGCTGAGCCTCCTGCCAAGCAAGGTGGCTTAGATTTTGAAAGTTTTGTCAATCAGATGGTAGGGAAACGACTCTTAGATGTTAATGTTGGGTGAAGGGTGTGAATGTCTGGAGAGAGGGCTGTGCTTCAGGCATTGTGCTAGTGTTTTACAGGGATATCTTTAATCTTCATCATAACCTGATTTTGCAGGTCAGAAATTTAGTAAGTAAGAAAACTATGTACTGTATCAGTTTAAATCCAAGTTCATCAAGCCAAGTCAGTTAAATAACAAATGTTTATTAATGAAGGTTCAGTAGTGAGTAAGACGAACAGTTCCTGCTGTCATGGAACTGTTTGGAATGATATGGGGATAGTCATTGCTGTTGCCAGGGTTGAAAGCCGTGTGTCCCTTGGCTCTTAGGCTAGTATTTTTTCCATTGGTATCTTCTTATTTTAACCTTTATTGAAAAATCTAAAGTGCATATTGAATTTAATTTAAATTTTATTTAAGTATTACAGTTCTATAAAAAGAAAAAAATTATATGATGCTCATGGACCTATATCGTAAGTATCAGCTCATTCATTAGCTAATTCAAGACTATAACTATTACTCAATTTCCAGAATTGAGATGGGCACTGAAAACTTCATTTTTGACTAAATCTCTAATACCAGTTTATTTTCTTTAACTGCCTTTTTAAAAAGTGTGATATAAACAAAATCCCAGTAAGCAAATGGTTTTAATTATTTGTGTGTCAGTTAGTAGAGATTTTATTATCTATATTTTCTGGTATATTTTGTTACTATGAAGCCATTACTTCTAAGATTCCATTTTAATGCATGGTTGAAAATTTATAATAGTGACAATAAGTTTTCATTTTAATTACTTATGGTAGTTTTTCTTAAAATTTCTTTTTTTCTTCTTTTACATTCTGTACCAAAGCCAATATTTATGATACTTAAAACACAGATTAGGCAGACTCTTAGGAAATACACTCTACCTTTTTTCTTTCTGTTTCTAACAATCATTGCAGATAAACTTATAATTTTATTAAAGCTGCTATTAATATTGGGACATTATACATTCACCATATATGGGCAGAAACTGAATATCACTTCATTACACATAGGTATCAGTAGGTGACAATATAATATTGTTGATTCTGTGTCAACAAGCTATTGAGTTGTTTCAGGTCATCACAATCACACTATAACATGAAGTGATGACATTTATAGAGCCTGGAAGTGATTTGGAGGCCTATAAATGCCATTTGGGCCCAGGCATAACAAACCTGGGCCAAAGGACTCCTGGTGCAACAGATAACCTGCTGGTCAGGCGTGTTCTGAAGTTCTTTTGCTCAGTCTGTTAAAATCAATGTAGTAGAGGAGACACAGGAAATTTAGTATCATTCTATTTTATAGATTCACAAGTTAACAAAATCAGTTTTACCTTTGTCTCTGTATAGGGAAATTAACATCATCATTATGCTATGTTAGCAAATTGATTATAATGAAAATGACAAGTTTTGATTTGTGTAATCAGATGTACTCTTGTAGCACCCCCCCAATTCTCCCCCTTTTTGGTGCAGAGCAGCCTCTGCTCCAGAGTAATTCTGGATATAAATGCAATGTTTTGGAGGTCCCGCCCTTAACTGAATTAGCAGAGAATGACCTGAACATACAAACAGGATCCCATGGATGTATTGACTTCTTAGAGTCTCGCTGGCTGCCCAGGTAGGACAACTTTGAAGAGGATTGTTGAATTGTTGAGAAATGATTACTCTAAGCAGGATTCATTATAAAAGTTCATATATCATCAAGATCTCTTCATCTTTTGGAAATCATCTTGGCTTTACACCTGCATTCTAACATCATATATTGTTCATTTATTGAGAGTCAACTGGAATCTAGGGGGTACTGTGACAGGCACTGGGAATTTAGAGGTCTTCATTCCTGCCTGTAGGAGCTCACGGTTCAGCATAATGCTCTGTTCATGATAGAATCATCACAAATTCCTATCTTATTATCACCCTTTTTTTGTCACTTAGTCTCGTCCGTTCATCTATTCTTTATATTTCATATATCAGGTTACGGTGGGAGCACTTTGAATTTCTGCTTATATTAATAAAATACTTTCCAAGGCATAACTTGTCACTAGAAAAGAAAATATATAAAAATATTGTGTAAAACATCGACAAAACCTATTTTTAAAAAGGGAAACGATGTAATACATTTTTATTAAAGTTGACTTCAGTTTACTAGATGATTATCAATACTTATTGCCCAAGAAAATTCTTTTAAACTTATTGTTAGAATTCTTTTGGCATTGTTGCTGCACAGTATTTCTTAATAGTTTAAGAAAATTCTTACTTTATTAGCAGAAGCCATACATGCCCATAACTAAATAATCAAGGTTGAGTCATGCATGTTTGTGCACCTCAACTGTTCATCTAACAAATTAACTGTTGATAAAGCCTGCTGTTTGTGTGAATAACAATATAATGAGCCCCACCATTACCATAATCATAAACATTCCTGGTCAGAGTTGTCATCAGAGTTGCTTAATTATGTTGAAGCCTTGGTTGTAAAGTAATCTCTACTTTCTGAGAATGTACACATTTAGAATGAGAGGTTATTTAGTTCCTAGCAAATTGGTGGCTAATAAACTGGTTCATTTAGCAATTATATAGTGGTTCCGTCTAGATTTGGGCCATAGCTAAATAAGGATGAGTTGCCAGTTTGTACCAAATTGAAGTTAAGGTGCAAGATGCCAGGTGTTTAAATGCCTTCCTTTAAACAAAGGATAGGGTGCGAAATACAAAGTCTCATTAAATTTAGTGTCTTGGACACTGATTGTTAACCTTGACATCTCTCCTTTTAGCCTCCTCTCTCTTCCCCTCTGCCCCTTTTTGTTTTTCTCTTTCTCTGTCTCTTCTCCTTCCTTTCATGTCTTTAGAACTTGTTGTAACTATTGTGATAGTCAAGAACTAAATAACATGGAGTTAGGGAGAAGGAATAGCAAGGTGTTTATGATTTACTCAAGAAGATCCATTTAGTAGTTATGATAAACAATTTAGCCTATGACTGGTGAATTACCAAATCCACCAACTGAGAGTTAATTTCTATTCCTGCTGCTTTTGTAATAATTTACAGTGTCAAGCTATTGTTCATTTGATAAGCTAGTAGTCTAATCTAATTATTAAGATGACCAAAATAAAAGTGATGCTTGCAACTTTAACACATTCATATCAGTTTGATTTATGGTTCAATACTTGGTCGTAATTAATCAGAAAAACCCTGGCTTGATGTTATCTATAAATACTGTCTTTGCATTGAGAGCTGGTCTGTCACACCATTTACAAGCCTTGAGCAGGAAAGCTGCCTTCCTGGAGATGTGTGTAGCCACTTGTTTCTCATGAGTGTCAATTCAATTTTTAATGTTTGATTCCATTCAACCATTTTCCAATAATTTATATTGCTAATCAAGAAGCCATATATAGGAATCCTTTGGGTGATTGGGATTAGAAATCAGCTCTTAAATGGGGGGTGATTTATAGTTTTTTACAGGGTATATTAAATCATTAAGTGCTGAAGGGCATTTTACTCTTAAGTAGTTTGATTCATTGGGTACTTACTTACCCAGGCAGACAGACTATCTTAAATTTTCTTCTGCTTGGATAGCATTCTTTTCAACATCCTATCTCTTTTTCCATTAAAAATGTAAGTAACCAGTTAGTTCCAAGTAGGGGTGGGAGAGGGCAGGAGAGAAGGTCTTGTGCTTAGTTTTCCTCCGAGTATAGGGGAGTACCTGCATAGGAACCTTAGTCCTAGCTGGTAGAGAAAGCACTGTGTGAATTATGTAGGGGAAGTACAGAAAAGAGTAGCACTGAAACAAATACAGTTTCAGTGCCTCAGTTCTGGCTAGTAGGAAGTTTTCATTGCTGAGTGTTTTTGGTAAAAACTTAGAGATTCTTTGGAATGTTTTGGGCATTTAAGTGACTGTCAATTTATATTTTTATTTTTGTGAGTGCATGTGGTTGAGTGTGGGGAGAGGACATTTGAAGAAATTATTGTTATTTTTTCTGACAGCTAACCAGATGGGAAAAGGTTGCACCATAAAGTAGATGTGTTTACGAATTTGTTTTCTGTGGTAATGATCCTTTGCATTAATGAAGAACTCGTTGAGAATTTTAGATGTTCGTTTGTTTTTTTCTGGAGTGCCCTTCCTCCTGTTGGACACTAAGCCCGTGGTTGCATTGTGGAACATTCCAGGGAGAAGCAGGCCTCCCTGGAAGTTAGATTCTTTATCACACTCCCAGGAGAGTTCATTGCAAGTTGCTGGTACAAGCAGCTGCAGTGTGATATTGCCCAATCCTCGGTCCTCTTATTGATGGGTGAGAAGGAGTCGGATTGCTGTTTAAGAAATTTTATTATCTTTAGAAGGGAAGAATTTATTATAGGGGTTTTCTTAGATGATCTCTTTCATGTGGGTTAAGGTGCTTTGAGCTCTGACAGTCCTAGCTGCTTAGAGATTCTATGTTGTTTTCTCCTGAGGGTGGTACTGCCATTCTCGAGGGGTATTTGCACGTATGTAGAAATGTTTTTTGTTTTCACTATGGTGAGGGCACTTTGCCCTGGATAGTCACGCAAAATGATGAGTAATCGTCCCACCCTAAATTCTAATAGCATCCTTTCAAGAACCTCTGAGAAGTGTGTGGCTTTGTTTATAATGCTCTAATGCTGACTGACAGCCTGGTTGTAGGCAGGCAGGTGCTCTCTGAAAAATAAGTGGGATGTAAGAGACTGTGAGGAAGGGAAGAAAGGGCCAGTACCTCGTTTAAATGGAAATGGAGAAGAGTAGTTCTGTTACAAATGGTGCCAACTTAAGTTTCTCATTTCTTAGAAGTGAGAGGCTACTCTAATAATGCATCCCATTCTCTTGGCTTTTGGTCATTGAAAAGATACGTTATTGTAATTGCTGAGCAAATAGTTAAATAATCTTTGAGATCAACTATCTTGAGCTGACTTCTGTGGGCTGGACACTCAGGCACGTTCAGCTTGGAGAGGATGGTGGGGAATGGTTGCTAGGATGTTGTTGGTGATGCCCTGTGGAACCTGTTGGCAATTTTCCCTGCAAGTGGAGCTGCTTTGGCTCAGGTCTGAGTCAACTGTAGGGGCTGCCAGTTAAGATCCATCTCTGCGAGCAGCCTCTTGGTAAACCACCCACCAGCCTGCTTATTGGGCTTGTGCTCGGGTAGAGGTTCTAGGGATTGAAGTGAGTTCTAAGCTTTTCTCATGGCCAAAGCATGTGTGCTAGTTCAGGCTTGCACCTGTCCAGAACAACCAGTAGTTTATTTTTTATTTTTTTTGAGACAGAGTCTCACTCTGTTGCCCGGGCTAGAGTGCTATGGTGTCAGCCTAGCTCACAGCAACCTCAAACCCCTGGGCTCAAGCAATCCTACTGCCTCAGCCTCCCGAGTAGCTGGGACTACAGGCATGCGCCACCATGCCTGGCTAATTTTTTATATATTTTTAGTTGTCCATGTAATTTCTATTTTTAGTAGAGACGGGGTCTTGCTCTTGCTCAGGCTGGTGTCGAATCCTGACCTCAAGCGTTCCTCCCGCCTCGGCCTCCCAGAGTGCTAGGATTACAGACGTGAGCCACTGCGCCCAGCTAACAACCTTTAGTTTTAACACAGTTATTGGCACAGTGACCACTCTCACACCCGTTTGATATTGTCACTCCTGCTTGGCAGTCAGAGTTTACTTTCCTCCATCTTCCTAGCCTTGTTGTCTACTATGCTCCAAGATGTTTCATCTGCTCGGACCATTGGAGGCCAGCTTATTAGACACACACTCATGCTGGGCTTCTGTCCAGTTGTTTCAACCCTGCACACAAAGCCTGGTTCCCCTGTTCACCCACCCAAGTCCTGCTCATCCACAAAGACCCAGTGTAATCCTATTCTTCATGAAGACTTCTGATCACTCTAGTTTACAGTGTTATTTCCCTCCCAAGGTCAGTTGTAGCTTTTCAGGTAGACCATGTATCTTCTCAGGTAGACTGAGTGCTTGGAAAGACCCGTATGTGTAATATAAAGAAGATCTAGCAGGGAAATAGGATTTGCCATAGAAATTACCTTACTCTGTCTACGTTGGACAAAGTACCGTTGACTACCACATGCCTTTCTCTTCTAAGAGGAGAATTCATGGAAAAGAAAAGAAACTCTTAAAAGGAAAAGATAAAAGAATGAAACTGATGTTAATATAATTCAACATTATTCTCTCTGTTCTTTTTTAGACTCCTGGATATTCCTCTTATTTCAAATTATTCCAGGTTTCATTTTTCTGTCTATGGATTTGAGACTGTAAATTCCTATTTAAATTCGCATTGTTTGTTCTGGTCGTTTTATATATCTCTGATACATAATGGTCTTAAGAGACTGAGTTTTACAAAGAGGAATCTTCATTCCCTGATGTACTTGTATGTGCATTAGCCATCCCACAAGTGCCCAGCACTGTGCTACAGGCTATAAATGGGGTGTTCTCAGTCCAGTGATATCCCCTGCTCTGGGCACTGTTACTCTAGTATCTTGTCTTAACACATTCTTAGTCCAGCACTTATATCACGAAGTGTGGGATATGACTCTGAAGAAGGTATTACTCTTTTTTTGTTTTTTTGCTCCTCCTAGCCCTGGACTCTATAAGGTTGGAAAACAAGTTTATCCCTATGCCTTAATATAAATATTTGTGAAGAGATTGAAATTCTTTTCTTCAAAATTTCTTGCGTTGCTTTTGATTGTCGCAATTTTTCCTAAGTTCAAGAGTGTTTCACAAGTAGACTACTCTTTCTTCTCCGACTCAAGTATGTGAGCTATACAGATTCCATATTAGCCCAATTAATGAACTCATTTATTATTGCATTTAGTGGAATAAACATTTTCATTTTTTGGCCAAAGGGAATATAGAGCAGTGGTACACTGCTATGATGGCGGAACCAGCTCTGTTGGCTTCAAATCTTTGCTTTGCACATATTTGCTGTTGGATATTGGGCAGGTTACTGAACTGCTCTGTGCCTCAAATTCTTTATTTATAAAATGTTCAGAATAATGGTATCTGTCTCATAGAGTTGTAAGGAGGATTAAATGAGCTAATGTTGGCAAATAGGATAGTATTTTTTTCATCTTTGCACCATCTATTTTGATTCATGGGAAAGGCAGGGGCTAGTGCTAGGGAGATGTGGTTCTTTTTTTTTTTTTTTTGAGACAGAGTCTCACTTTATTGCCCAGACTAGAGTGAGTGCCGTGGCATCAGTCTAGCTCACAGCAACCTGAAACTCCTGGGCTCAAGCAATCCTGCCTCAGCCTCCCGAGTAGCTGGGACTACAGGCATGTGCCACCATGCCCAGCTAATTTTTTCTATATATATTAGTTGGCAAATTAATTTCTATTTATAGTAGAGACGGCGTCTCGCTCTTGCTCAGGCTGGTTTCGAACTCCTGACCTCTCGGCCTCCCAGAGAGCTAGGATTACAGGCGTCAGCCACCGGGCCTGGCCTATTTCAGTATGGATTATTATGTTTTCCTCCTGGGTTTTTATTAGAGGGAAAATGTTTTAAGTTACATAAGTGATTGTTTGCAATATTTCCTCTTGGTTAAAACTGGATTGCTTGACTATGGATGTTTAGAGACTCTGTTGAACAAAGTTTTAAAGCTTGTTCTACCAGAGGGAGAGAAATCTACATTTTTTTTCCTTCCTTGAATTCTGTAGGTAGGTGGCTCCACCATATGAAATTATCCCCCCCCCCTTTTTGTTTTTCTTCAAATAATTAAACAATAAAGGATGGATAATATCCAGTAACCTTTGGAGGGCTTTTGAGTAAAGGCTACTACTTATTTAAAACAAAACAGAAAATAAAGTGCATACAGACCAGTTGAAGTCAGGGACACCTGCAATCATTATCAGATCTAACCTAGACCTTTTCACTAGCTGTTTGTTTTGAAACATCGCATATTCTCTTTATAAGAGAATGAATGACAAGCTTCTGACTCCAGTGAAGCATTTTGACTAATTGCTGGCAGGTCACCCAGCAATGATAAAGTATCAGTTTGTTTTTTCTAGAGAGATATTTCCAAACAATAGTCATCTGGGAGTTGTAACAGGCATTGAAAAGGTGAATTTGACAAATGAATTATCATGGATCTGTTGATAAATCGAGTACATTGAATTTGATATATTACTTTAGATAATGGAGTGATTGGGAGATCAAATGCGAAAATCACTACCTAGAAAATGTTACTTAATTGCAACATTTCCCATCAGTTTCATTTTTTGTATGATTTTAAACTATTAACTTTGAAGTGTTTTTAAAAAAATGACTTTTGGGTCTGTATATTTTGTGCCTTTCATGATGTGTTTAACTGGTTTTTAGCAAAAACAAACAAAAAACCTCTCAAAATTTGACTTGTAATAAAAGTTGCTTAATGAATAGCATTAAGTATGTATATTTTCAAAGCAGGCAGTATATTCTGAGAATTTTCTTCTAAATACTCAGTTTCTAAGTTTATGCTTTTCTTCTCCCCATAGCAACATGAAACTCTCTGTAAGTGGTCTGTTCTTTGATTGTTATATTTTTTCAGCCAGAAATTATTAGAAACTTAGGGAGACACATATACTGAACTTATAAATGTATTACGTTGGATTACTAACAATAGACCTAATTGATAAAAGTGATTTACTATATGTTGTGTTAATAGCTAAACCTCCAAAGCCTCTAATCTCCCATGGAAATATTGCTTTGTAGAACGAAATCCAATGAGAAGTTCTGGGATTCCAGAGTGAATTTGTACATTCCTTAGGGGCATTTTTGCAAGGGAGGTTGTTGTGTTTTAAAGGTAGTTGATAAGAGACCTGCACCACCAACCCCAGACCTGCACCACCAACCACCATCATGCATTAGTCTATAGAAGGTATTTGGGTGTACGTACTCCTGTACCACTCGGTACCACCATTTAGCCAAGGGAAGTTTCTGACCATTTGCAGCATACATTATAAATCAGGATGTCACTTCCAGACAATCAGATTTGAACATTCCATGAAAAAAGTAGCCTATATACCCTAGGAATAGATCACTTAACTATGTTTATGTCATGCTGTTGATATTCCTGCATTTACACAAGTCAGGATAGCACATTGTTTATTTATTTTAAGAGTAGGTAATTGATTTGTATATTTACCTAATTTGGGGTTAATTAGCCAAAAAGTGCTTAAATCCATGGGGAAAATACAATTATTCTTCCAACTCTGAAAATTACCCCTTTATTTTTTGGGTTTGTGAAAGAATAATTTTGAGTCTTCTCCAAGTTGGGCTGGTGTTGGCCTCTCTCTTTTAAAAAATTTTCTGTTTGGCACGTAATGCTTGGGAAGGTCACTGGCCAGAGGATATTTGGGGAAGCTTGGAGGGATATTTGGGGAAGCTTGGAGGATTTCCAACTGCCACATTAGTCCCCTCGGGAGACCCAGGACAATCACAGGATATATTTGTGCAATGAAATAAACTTGTTGAAGTTTATTCTCCTTCTAGTATCACTAGGGGATATCACTGCCACTTGGGAATGTGGCAGCCTTTGGTACCAAGTTTGTACACACTGGTTGGCTGCAGAGATTTTGTCTTTTTGACTCTTTTGTTTAAAAAAAATTTGTTTGTAGAGATGAGCTTATAGATCTGGCAACTTAGAAATTAGTTTCAAAAAATAAAAGCCAAAATATTGGTCTGAGTCTCAGAATCAAGGGCCATAACTTGCTATATAGGACTTAGTAATAAAAAGTCACTTCAAACAAATATAAAATGGGAAACTCAAAAAAGCACAGTCAAGCAAATGAAAAGTTACTCATGATATTAATCAGAGATAACCACTGTTAACATTCTGGTCTTTTTTATACTTCTCTTTTTTTGCATATGTAACTCTGTTGTAAGTAAGAATTTGCATCCTTGTCTTTTTTACATTATATTATAAATATCTCTCCAAATATTTAGAATTTCTTCATACTCATTTTCTTAAGTTTCTAGTATATCAATATATAGATATAAGAATTTAACCCTTTTCTTATTATTGTACATTTAGGAGGTTTGCAGTTTCCTTTATTATAAATAATGCTGTGATGAAAATCTTTGTACTACATCTTTGTCTAGTTCTCTGGCTAATTCCTTAGGGAAAAAAACCTTAGAAGTAAAAGTACTAAGTTAAAGAATAAACATTTTTAAAAAGCAAGGTGTATGTCAAATTGCTTTCCAAATCGGTTACCTCAAGGTGCACTTTAATCAACTTTGTATGAAAATGATCTTCTTCCTGCAGACTTCCAAACACACTTCATGAGATGAGTTCTTGCTCTGTTGCTCCAGAGCAGTGTCATAGCTCACTGCAGCCTTGAACTCCTGTGTTCAAGTGATCCTCCAACTTCAGCCTCCCGAGTAGCTGGGATTACAGGCGGGTGCCACCATGCCTGGCTAATTGTTATATATTTTTTTTGTGGAGACAGGGTTTGGTCTCAAGTGATCCTCCAACTTCAGCCTCCGAAAGTGCTAGGCATAAGCCACCTTGCCCAGCCCAAACAAATATTTTTGTATTATTATTATGAAAATGTTTTTGTAATTTTATAATTTTCATTCCTTTGATTACTAAATAAGCTGAATAATTTTTCATTTTTATCAAAAATTTGTGTAATTTCTGTGAAGCATTTTTTTAAAAAATGTCTTTCTATTGCTTGTTACAGGATGTAACAGTGAGCAATTTCGCTGTGGAAATGGACATTGTATCCCTGTATCCTGGAGGTGTGATGGGACCAGTGACTGCGGGGATGACTCAGATGAAAATGGCTGCAGTAAGTGAGGAGGGGACAGGCTAAGCTCTATTTTGTTGTTGTTGTTGTTGTTGTTGTTTTTGTTTTGACTTGGGCAGCACTCTGTACCAGTGAAGGTTCAGAGAGCTCCCACTAAGCTTTATTTTGAAGGACATAAGTGTTTCACGGTGATTTCAGCGATAACAAAGAGCTGTACCTTTATTGATAGGCCCGAGCCCAGTCTTTTGAGATCTGTGTGGTTGAACACAGAACTGTTGGTGTTAGTTGTTGTTTAAACTCCTTCTGAGGTAGGGGTTCAATTCATGCCAGTTTCTGTCTCACCCTGTCCCTTGACCATGACCTTGATATGAAATGAATGATATGTAAACAAATTTGGGCACAATTTTCTGAAGCTTCTATTTCTGATACTTTGTGAATTTTGTGCACCAACAAGCACAGACAAAATTTAACTAATTATAAAATCATTTTCACATACATTTGTTCATTTAGTTCTTTCATCAATTTAAACAAAATTTAACTAATTATCAAATCATTTTCACATTTGTTCATTTAGTTCTTTCATCAATTTTTGAGGTAAGTTTCAGATCAGACACTGAGACTTAGAGAAGTTAAGTCATTTATCAAAGGCCTCACAGTTGGTGAGTCCATGCACAAATCCCAGCCCTAAGTCCATTGCTCTTCCCCACTTGCCATCGGTGATCAATCATACCATCGTAATTTTACCAATTCTGATAGGTGAACAGAGAAGGGTTATCATCCAAACACCAGCAAAGCAGCTGAAAAAATTAATTTTATTTTGTATTCTTGGCCATCCAGTGGCACACCAGAACAGTCAAACTTGGGTGTATTGTTTAGATGATGATGCATTTGAAAGTGGGAGGCTGGGTAAGGGATAGGTCCTATACAGTGCTTCTCAAGCTTTCATGCACAAAGGGAACACCTGCACGCTTATTCAAGTGCAAATTTTGATTCCATATGTTTGAAGTGTGACCTTAGATTCTGCATTTCTACCAGCTACCAGTTGATGCTGATGCTGCTAGTTTGTGGAGCACCTTGAGCAAGGGAACAGCTAGATTTGTAGAGACATGATCACGTGCTATCTATTTGCTTCCTTGGGGTTCACTGAGTTCATTCTTGGTTAAACAATAGGAGCAAAAGGGCAAGAATTCTGGGATAAAGGAATATCAATAACTCTTCATAGATTATTCCCTGTTTTACATTTTATTGACCTATAACATTAATCACAACAATAATACCAATGACAATAGTGATAGCAACTAACATTACATGGCACTTTCACATTTGTTATTTAATTTATTTTTTACAACAAACCATGAGATAAGTATAGTCCTCATTTTATGATGCATGTATTGAGATTCAGAGAACCTGTCAAAGAGCCTATAGCTAGCAAATTATGGAAATAATAACTATTTGATTCTGGGTCTTCTAAATCTCATGGATTTTCCAGTTCATATGATGCTTTACTATTAGTTATTGTAAAAAAATAATTTGACAGTAACTCATGGTTGATTTTTTTTTTTACTTACATTAAAATTTTAATTTAATATTTTTTCATAAAGTTGTATGTATGTGTGTTTGGGCTGTTTTATTCTCTGTGTTTTTATATTTGGATTATCAGTTTGTTGTGATACCATTGCTGATGTTATTTGGCAATAAACTCTGATTAAGTCCAGAGACTCTAGTATAAGGGTTGTTTACTATTTGCCTTCAAATAAATTGACCAGGAGTTGACATAGATTCTTCTGAAACAAGCATTGCTTGCTGGTGTGATGGGGTGAATGTTTGCCACAAATAGTCCTTTTTGGTTTCCTCTAGCTCCTACATCCTGCCATACGGGCTATTTCAGATGTCAGAGTGATGGGAATTGCATCCCTGACTCCTGGGTGTGTGATGAAGATCAGGACTGTGACGATGGCTCCGATGAACATCAGAATTGCCGTAAGTGTTTGGAGACACCTAAAACCCCACCTGTCACAGACAGGTTACACACAATGGGATAATTCTTTATAAATGCAGAGCGGTGCCATAAATGACAGGGGAACCTATCCTATGCCAGCAATCTTGTTCAGGGGTTAGATGATATTGAAAGTGTGAATGCAATTTGGAAATGGGATAGGTTCCCAGTATTTAATTTATATTATATTATACTCAAGAAAGAAACAAAATATTTATTGTATGTAAAAGTGGGAGTCATCATTTGTGTGATTGGCAGTTGGATGAGTTCTTCTGCTCTTGTATATTTTGCATTCACACCTATCACCTCTTCCATCCCAGTACTAATTAGACTCTCTTCTTCCAGATTGAGTGGAAGTAGGTAGGTTTGTTGGAAGCATTCTAGGTGGTTACTACAGTGACTGCTTCTACACCCACCATAGGATGAACTGTAGCAAGAAAGAAAATAGTAGCAATGAAGTGGCTCATGGTAACTGCTGCATTCCTGGACATTGAGGGGGTTTGGACAGTAACCTGGAAGAAACCCTTAAATTCTGATTTCTTTGGGATCAAACTGGAAGAGTGTTTTTATTTATTTTTTCTCTTTATATTCTCACCCAGTCCCCTCCCTTCTCTTGCCTCTCCCCAAGAGTATTTTAATGCTTTTGAAAATAATTTTAGGTAAGAGAGCAATATTGGGTAAATATGAGATGGCAACAGGTGAGCAATTTGTCTACCATGTGCATGATTCTATTGCTTTCTCTGTTAAGGATATTTGTATAATTTAAAATCATTCATGTATCAATGTGGATGTTTTTGGAAGAAAGAGAAACACAACTCAAAGTTAAACAAAAGGGGATTTATTACCTCACATCATAAGAAGCCTTACTGTAGGATTGTTGTAGGGTTGATTAATTCTCAGCTCAATCACATTATCCAAGTTTTCCTCTCTTTTCTGCTTTATCAAATCTATCCTATTGACTTGTCTTGATTGCATAAAAGCTTCTGCAGTCTTGAATTTTACATCCCCATAATACAGTTTTCAACATCTAAAAGAGAGAACATCAATATCCTGCCCCAGTGGTTTTTTAAAAAATATATAAAACCAAAACCAAAATAAACAACCCGACCTCCAAAAACCTCTCCAAGTCTAGGCTGGACCCAGGTGGCCGCTGAAGAGAAGGTACCAGGCCAGAATGAGTAGCTCAGGCTCTGGATCCCGGTTGCCCTCTGGAAGAGTCTGACTCTGACCCGTGTGTCATTCATCTTTGAGCCTCACCACGCTCTGCTTCATTAAACGCACATTGCACAAATTATGGACATTTATCCCCACTCTGTGCCAGTTAGCGGATATCTTGTTAGAGTTTTCACATAGTCATTGTCCACCAAGATCAAAGAAGAAACAGATGGCTGCATCATATGGAAACTTGTTTAGTCTTTAGATGCTGACAGTAGAACGTCCATGGAATTTCAGTGGGTCCTGGATGTGTTCATAAAAGACTGGGAATTTAGCTCAGGACTTTTGAGTTCAATATAGAGTGTGAACTCTTTTCAGTTGGGCCATGGGATGCTTAGGGTCTTTTGAGAAAGTGAATAGAAATTTTGAAAATGCCCATGAGTTTGGCTTTGATTTAAATCTACAATAAAGTCTGTGTAATTAAGTATCCTGTTGGGGCCCATCAGGGATGGCTGTGGGGTCTGCCAGCAACAGAGGGATGGTGATCCTTGGTAATGTGGTTAAGGGGAAACCAGCCAGCTATGTAGGGCTGTGGAAGGGTTGATGGTGACAAATGGCAGTCCTGAGGAAGACATGGACAGGCCACACACGGGCATGGCATATCCAGTCAGGATTCGAGGTGAAGTGACAAAAGGCGAGGGCCACATCTGGAAGAGGGATTTGGGGGTAATGATTCAGAAGTGCTGAGGGAAGGAAGGAAAAGTGCCAGGCACAGTAGGGGGCAGGAAGAATTCCTCCTTTCTAGGAAATCTTTCTGGTTGGCCTCTCAAAGGTCCTAGGGGAAGGGGTGGGTGACCTGCAGAAAGCAGGTGCTCAGGGGGAACAGAATAGGGCTAGATTGTGAGTCTCTGGAGATCAGTGACTGTGCTTTATTCAGCTTTGCATTCGCAAGGCCTGGCGTTCTGTCAGCCAGTGAGTAGGTTCTTAATAAGTAGATGCTAAGTGCATGCTGAATGATGGGTTATTCATATTTTCATTAAATAGGCCACTTTTGTTGCATTTTCCTTTACTCCCCACACAGAGTGGGAAGAAAGCTGAGGTTTGTTATTATTAGAAATGATCCTCTGGCAGATGATGGAACTACTAAGAACAACTACTTGGGAAAAGAGACTGGAGATTAGTTTATAGCAGTTATTTAACAGCAGTGTTACATACCATTTTAAATGAGTATGGATTTAATAATTTTTTAATAATAAAAAATTCTTTATTAGATATCTTTTGACCACAGACAAAATATGCTACCACTATGCTCACAAGATCACCAGAGAACTCCTGATCGCCAAACCCCATGGGAACTTTTCTTTCCTTTTTATGCTGGATGGATCTTTCTTTTGCACTTAACTCTGGTGGTCATCCCCGCCTCCCTGACACTACTCTGTTTTCACTGTGACCCCCTAATGTCCCAGCTCTCTTCTTAACTGCTTTAGTCATTCCATTTTGTTTTCCTCTTCTACTCAGCCCTTTACTGTTGGCATTGCTCGGAACCCTGTCCTGAGCAGTCCACTCTTGCAGAATAATCTTGCCATTCTGTGATTTCAGTAGCCTGTGGGCTGATAAGATCCAAGTCTATGCTTAGAACTCAGAGTTCTTGCCCATATCAGTCTTGTGTATTCAGCTTCCTGTTGTATTCACCTGTTGGCAGCTGAATACACAAGAGGCATCTCCAAGGTGCCTAAAACTCAAGGTGCTCCTTGTGCTGGCCTTTTCTTCTATATTTGCTTGTCTACATGTTTTACCTTATTAATAGAAATAGCATTTATCCCACTGGAAAGTATTGGCAGAAAATCCAAAATCAGACTCAAACTATCAGCAATAGGCAGATTGAGGCTCTTTCACTTGTTAAATTTCATAAAACATATTGCATAATGAAAGTATTTTATTAGATGAAAAAGAAAGATTGCTGCAAGTGACATGAAAGATATAATCAATTGGCATGAGAAGGATGTCACAATCCCCCAGGCACCCACCCTAGAAACTTGGAAATCATTCTTGGTTCTTTCCTCTCCTTCAATGCCCACATTTACTCACCAACTCCTGCCTATTTGCATTATAAACATTTCCAAAGGTCATCCCTTCTTTTCTGTTTATGCTCCCACTGCCAACATCCCTTATTTGGTGCCAACATCCCTCGTCTGGACTGGCCTCCCTGGCTTATCCTGTACCTCCCAGGGCTCTCCCTGACACCGATGCTGATCTGTCTCAGAGCGTTGGGTAGCTCTCCATCACCTCCAGGAGAAAGTTCCAACTACCTAACACGGTTTACAGTGGCCTCCATGATGTGGCTGGTGCCTTCTCCCCATGTCTGTCACTTTCCTTTCGTGCCTTGAAATGTCCCTTTTGGGGACAGCAGTGCTTGGGCATACCATGCTGGGTCCCAGCCTCCTGCCTCTATGCTTGATGCCTGAATGCTGGCTGCTTCCTGCTGGACCGTCCTTTCCTTTTGGCCTCCCTGACTGCTACTTCTCTAAGACCAAGGGGAGATGTCACCCCGTCAAGTAAACTGTCCTGTCCATACTCTTATCCCAGAGTGAATTAGGCGCCCCTCCTTGATGTTTCCGTGATTCTTGGGTGTCTATAATCCACTTTCATAAGTGTTTTCTAATTATTTCCTACAGTCTCCCCCAGAAGACTGTTTACTCATTGAAGGTGGGGATTGTGCCCTTCTCATCTTAAGATTCCCATGTTGGTATACTCTGTGGTACATAGTAGGTACTCAATAGATGTTTGTGTATCTATTGAATGAATAAATGAATCCCAGGATTAGATTGGTTGATGGAACTATATAATCTTTCTCTATGTTTCAATGAGCTTTTAATTGCTCCCTCATAAACTCTTTGAAATCTTAAGCATAAAATAAAGAATTATTTGGGCTTGACTTTAAGAAGAAAGTTGAAGTAGTTGAAATAATACTGGCCCCTGATTTAATTTATTTTCTTATTTTGTTTAAAACTACTCAAGACTTGCCTTTTCAGAACTAAAAGAAAGTTCTTTAATTTCATGTGGAAATTGGCAGTATATGGAAAATCAGTGAGGAAGTATTTATCTTTTTAACCTTATTCAGAAAAAATTTGATCTC
Source organism: Microcebus murinus (assembly GCF_040939455.1). Taxonomy (NCBI): domain Eukaryota; kingdom Metazoa; phylum Chordata; class Mammalia; order Primates; family Cheirogaleidae; genus Microcebus; species Microcebus murinus. The sequence continues at coordinate 48,220,560 of NC_134111.1, read as the reverse complement.
TGCTATGGGCAGAATTCAGACATTTAAGTGCCTTCTAGAAAAATCTATTCTGCCTTTATTAATAGAAGTAAAATTTAACCCATAGATGTAAGATACCAGTGGAAAATATGAAATCATACTGCAACATGTCAGAAATAGGCTGACTAGAAAAATTTTGTTAGCTGTTGAACAATTACATGACACATTCAAAATGAAATAATTTTATTAAACGGAAGGAAAAACGTGACAAGAAAGATATAATCACTTAAGCATGGAGAAGGGTAGTAATATGGTTAATATTTTTTATATCTTATTACATAATAAACTTTTTATATTTGAATTTTCAAGTACCGACTCTAAAGCTATCATTGTCTACTTTTCTTTTAAGAAGGTTTTTCTTGCTAAATTCTGATGGCATCTATTGTCATCAGAAAAGTACGTTTTGCTGAACCTAAGTATCTTTACTAGGCACTAGCTCTAAAAATTCAAGGGGAAACTTTTTTCTTACCTTAGAGGATTATATTCATTTTATAGGATCATATTTTCCCCAAATGCTTTTCTTTGTATGTGAACATTTTCTAAAAAAATCCCATGATAAGATAATGTTACCAAGTCATGGTCATTCTTGCCTCAGATTTACAGAATGGCTTTTATGTATGCTTGTGGGCATCAATTCATTTGATTTTATCTGTTTCATCCAGAGGCAAATTTGATGAATTGCTGATGCCAGGCTTTCACCTATATGAATCAATATATGATAAAATCAGGATAGCTTAAAAAATTTTTTTGTGTTTATAAAATTGACACATGGTCAGTGTATACTAGAGGAAACTATATAGAAAAAACTGAATTACTCATTACCACCACTCAGCTCTTAATCCTTTGGTATATTTTCTTTTTGTTTATATAAGGATATCAATGAGGGGAACCTTACTGACCCTTGGTTAATACCTGTATCTGCAAAATTTTTATTTTATTCATCTCTAGCTTTTCAATATATATTATATTCTTTTTTTTTTTTGAGACAGAGTCTCACTGTGTTGCCCAGTATATTGTATTCTTAACACATGTTGATAATGTAGTTGTCTGCACTAATATGCTTGAGTGTTGATGGTATTTTGTGGAAATTCTGATAATATTATATTTTGGCATTGCAAGCACAGCTTGGTGGCAGCTGGGTACTTGACCTTGTGTTCCCATGAACTTTATGCTTTTCAATATCCTCATTAATATTTGGTAAATGTCAGTAGATTAGTCAGTGTCTGACAGTAATTATAAATTAAATAATATTTTTTTCCCCTTCATAGCTGGGAAAACATGTTCGAGTCGCCAAATGACATGCTCCGACGGTCAGTGTATCCCAAAAGAATACAGGTGCGACCATGTCCAAGACTGCTCAGATGGAACTGACGAGAAAGACTGCCGTGAGTCTATTTCAGTCTTTTCACTGTATTTGGTTTCCCCCTTGTCCCTTCGGCATTTTAATCAATTTGTTAGATTTGTTGATGGACAGAAATGCCTACAATACACCTCTTGTTATTGAAATCTCTCGGCAGATTCTTTTGTGGATTAGGGGTGATGTTCTGATAAGAGTCTATTTTTAATGAGACATTGTGAGTGTGTTCTGCCTTAGCACATCAAGTCTCTGTACTTCCTGAAGTAAATCACTTTTAACATTAACATAAAATCCAAAAAGATTATTGAATATATTTAGTATGAAATCCAGTTTGGTCAATTTTAACTTTTATTACACTGCAATGGTAAGTTTCTATGTCAAATTCCTTATTAGTTTTTCTGCTCTTGTGGACTCAACATTTTCCAGATTACCTTTGGAAAAGTGTTATAAATGGCTTTCCCTATAATGGCAACATATGGTGTCAGTTTGTAACTGTGCGTGTAAGTCACAATACTCTATGTATAATGTATAAATATTACCATACTGAAATAAGAAAGTACAATCTTGGTATATTATGTACTAGCAAATAAATAGTAATCAGTCTGTCTTGAGATTTAATAGGCTTAACAAGAATATACGAATTAGTTGGCTGGGTCAGTCCTATATTCCTGCAGTCCCTAAACCCCAGACCACGGCCTAGTACCGGTCCATGGCCCGTTAGGAAGTGGGCCTGTATCACTGCCTGAGCTTTGCACCACCTCTCCCGGACCCATGACTCCCCAACCCCTCACAGCCTGTGGAAGAATTGACTTCCATGAAACCAGTCCCTGGTGCCAAAAAGGTTGGGGCCTGCTGCTATAGTCCATGTAATTCTGTTTTTTGTTTTTCCCTTTTATTTTTTGAGACAGGATCTTGCTCTGTTGCCTACCTTGGGGTGCAGTGGCACAATCATAGCTCTTTGTAACCTCCAACTCCAGGGCTCAAGGGATCCTTTTGCCTCAGCCTCCTGAGTAGCTGGGACTACAGATGTGCACCACCATGCCCAGCTAATTAAGATTTTTTTTTTGTAGGGGCAGGGTCTTGCTATGTTGCTCAGGCTGGTCTTGAACTCCTGGTCTCAAGCAATTTTCTCACCTCAGCCTCCCAAACTACTGGAATTACAGATGTGGGCAACTGTGGCTGGCCTAATTCTGTCTTTAATCTCAGACATACCTAGTGTCTCTTAAAAGCTCTTATATATCTATCATTTATGAATTTATCTAGAACTTCCTTGTTTTTAAGTGACTTCATAAGTTTACTATGTGCTTCATAAAGGTACATTCATCAAGTAATGTTGGGGTCTTGTTCTTAGGTAGTTTTGTTGTGTGAACACCATAGAGTGTATTTACACAAACTAGGTGGTGTAGCCTACTAGGCTATATGGTACAGCCTATTGCTCTTAGGCTACAAAACCAGAACAGCATGTTATTGTACTGAATACTATGAGCAATTGTAGCACAATGGTAAGTATTTGCATATCGAAACACATCTAAACATAGAAAAGGTATAGTAAAGATATTGTGTTATAACCTTATGGGACCACTGTTGTATATGTGTTTCATCATGGACTGTCCTTTATTTTCTCTTAAATTTATATTTCAAACTTCAAGGAGTTATTCCAGTATTCTAGTAATTGGCTAACAGATTTTGTGTGCCTTAGAAACCTTGATCATAAACTTCTCAGTTATTATGTTTACAACTGAAGATTTAAGTTTTAGTCTGTTGTCATGGGACACCTCCTCTGTTTTATAATTTTGATTTAATTTTATTTCTCTGGGATATCCGTAAATTCTTTCCTTTGAGCCAAATGGTATATTATATTCTTTCTGATGAAAGAACTATCTTCTGTAAATGTTGATAAACTTCCCAATATGGTGCCATCCCCAAAGTGGAAGCTAACATAAATTAGTTATGGTGAACAAATTGTTCCTAGTCACTGTACTGTTCAGACTGTACTGTTAATGGAAGAAATACTTGTATATGGAAGAAGAAAAGACCTGTGCCTAAAAAGGCTAAGACTCATGCTGTAGCCATACTGCTGTTACCTGGTACATTATTATTTTTATTTTATTTTATTTTTTGAGACAGACTCTCACTTGTTGCTCAGGCTAGAGTGAGTTCTGTGGCGTCAGCCTAGCTCATAGCAACCTCAATCTCCTGGGTTCAACCAATCCTCCTGCCTCAGCCTCCCGAGTAGCTGGGACTACAGGCATGTGCCACCATGCCCAGCTAATTTTTTGTATATATATTTTTAGTTGGTCAATTAGTTTCTTTCTATTTTTAGTAGAGGCAAGGTCTCGCTCAGGCTGGTTTCAAACTCCTGATCTTGAGGGATCCACCAGGTGTGAGCCACTGCGTCCCGCCCCCTGGTACATTTTTAAAAACAACATTCTCCTCCAATGCTTTTTCCTCTTGTATGTTATTTTTCTTTGAGAGAAGGGTCTGTGCTATTTTTCTTTGTCTCCCATTCCCTAGCAGAGTTCTTGATGTCTGCAGTTTGGTTTTCCTTCACTTTGGAAATTATGCAGAGAATTTAGACTCAACACTGGCGAGTTTAGAGATGCTAGTGTGTGTGTCTGGATGCCACAAAGTAGCAAGTTTATGAGTCAAGGATTCTCCTTTCAGTACTTTGTAACGAAACAGCAGGTTCCTCATTCACTGAGGCAAATGAAGAAAATATTCTTGATTAATAATAAATCATATCTTGTATTTTGTAGCACTTTCTAAATTTCAAAGCATTGTATAAATTCTAGTTGCTACTCTTAGGTTCCTCAATGAGGACAACAAGGTAGGCATTATTTACTCTCTTATGAATAAAGAACCTAAAACTTAAAAGGGTAGAGTGACCTTTTCAAGGTTGTATGGCAGAGGTAGGGCTTAACCTGCCTTCTGGTTCCAAGTGTGGCGATTGCTCTTCATGAAGGACTTTATAGATGGAGAAAGTCCTACCTTGTGCAAGTTTAAGAGAGCACCAGAGGCCTGTGCCACCAGCCAACAATCTGTGTCTTTATCCCTTATTTACAAGTAGATAAAAATGAGCGCTTTATTGCAAATGCAATGGAACTGAATGAAATGCTACTTTGGGAAAACAAAAAGCAGCTGAAACAGACTGTTTGGATTTTTTCCATGTGAACACCCTGCAGCCAAGTCTAAAGTCACTAGTACAACTGCCTCACAACTTTGCCAATGGGTCTTCCGGAAAAAAACCTGGCAAGATGTAAGCATGCAAGTAGCTGTTATAAAAGGGAATGAAGGAAAAGAAGTGAGCTATATAAATCATCTGGGCAGGAATTTTTAATCGGTATTTTTATTGAAAATTTTTGAAGTACAAGTGGTCAGTGAAATAAGAATTCATTAAGGAAAAAGAGCCACATTTATAGCTCATTGTTTCTGGAATCATACAAGTCATGATCCTTTCAGGGCATATTGTGGCCCTAAAATGAATGTCACACATGTTAGAGGTTTTGCAATGAGACAGTCTTTCTTATTTTCCTCTACTTTGTTTGCTTATGCTATGTTTTATTTATGGGGTGGGTGAAAAACAAATCTCACAAATCAGAGGAAATTAGGAAGAGAATCTTCATACCTCTTTGTTAGTGCTTTGATCTGCTCCCAGTCAGATACATGCAAGAAGGAAATGAATGGCCTGGATCAAAGTCCTTAGAAAAGTGCCAGTATGCAACATGGGGTGTGTGGGGGGGTGCATTTTGTTTTCCCTCTTTGTTTCAAGCTCTTGTGAAAGTGGGAAAGGGAGTTACCATTCACCCAACACCAGTCACTTGTCTTAGGCACTTCTCACATCAGTACTGCTAGGTAAGTGTGGTGACCATCTCCTCTTTACACAGACTGTAGATATTACCAAGATGCAGCAGTGGAGAGGCCAAGATTTTAATCTAGGTCTAAAGTGTATGTGATGCTCTCAGAATACTTTTCCATAGCAATGAGCAATGGACTTTTTTTTTTGAAATGGGATCTCCCTCTGTCATCTGGGCTAGAGTGCAGTGATGTCATCATAGCTCACTGTAACCTCCAACTCCTGGCCTCAATTCATCCTCCCATAGTTCTAGGATTACAGGTGTGAGCCATGCCTGTCCAGCAATGGAAGTTTATAAAGTATTTTTGCCTAAAATTTACTTAGCTGTTTTATTCTTTTTAAATATTATTGCTTAAAGGTTTTTATTATGGAAGTTCTTAACATATTTAACAGAAACAGTGAATTGTGTACTGAACACCTTCATACTCATTGTTCAGTTCAAGTATCAACTCATAGCTAATTTTGTTTTATCTACATCCCTTTACTCTCCCCCCATTATTTTGAAATAGTTCTTAAACATTGTATAATTTCATCTGTAAATATTTTAGTATTTATCTCTAAAACACAAGGTCTAAAACATAACGAGAATATCATTATCACACCTGGAAATTTAAAAACTTTAAAAAAATAATCAGATCCAGTCACTTTTTAAAATTTCCCAATTGTTATTATTTTTATAGTTTGATTATTTGAATCAAAATCCAAATAAAATCTTTATTTTTGAGTTAGTTGATTTGTCTCTTAAACCTCTCAATTTGTAGGATTAAAAAAAATTTTTTTTATGTTTTGCCCCTTGCAATTTTTTTGTCAAAAAAGTGGAATGGGTGCATTCACTCCTATAATCCCAGGAGTTTGCTGTTGCAATAGGTATGATCATAACCACTGCACTCTAGCCCAGGCAACAGAAGGAGACCCTGTCTCAAAACAAAACAAAACCCACACTGGAATTCATATGAGCAAGAAATGCTTATAGTGATAGCTCTTGAGCTTTGTGGCCTTTATCAGTTGAGGCACCTGCCTATGTGTCATACACTGTTCATTTGGAATGCTATCACTTAAGCCACCCCCTTCTCCATTTCTCCACCCTGTGCTGATGCATAAGAACTCTTGGGATCTTTTACCCATGATCTCCTCTAATGCATCTCATTTCCAAACTCCTCTTCAGTGATTTGATTAATAATAAAGTAGAATTTATGTTTAAAACAAAAATAAAACAACAACCTTGCACATCTTGGAGTTTCCTACAGTCTAGATTTTGCTCATTGTATCCCCTGATGTCCTTTACATGTTCTTTGTCCTCTGTATTTCCTGGAAATTAGTAGCAAACTCCTGGGCTCAAGAGATCCTCCTGCCTCAGCCTCCTGAGTACCTAGGGCTACAGGTGCACACCACCACGCCTGTCTAATTTTTTCCATTTTCAGTAAAGACAGGTTCTCACTCTTGCTCAGGCAGGTCTCAAACTCCTGACCTCAAGTGATCCTCAGGCCTCAAGCCATCCTCTAGAGAGGGTTTTCAACTTTGGCACCAATGACATTTGGGGCTGGACAATTCTTTCTTGTCCATTGTAGAATATCTAACAGGATCCCTGGTCTCTATCCACTAGACGCCAGTAGAACTTTCCAGTTTTGACAAAGTCTACAGCCATTGTCAGATGTCCTCTGGGAACAAAATCATCCTACCCCTCTAAGGGGGGTGGCAAGAATACTTTTTATATAAACCTGTATATTTCTATTAGTAGGCACATAATGTCTAGCTGTTTCTTTGTGATGTTAGCAGCCATTGATGATCATTGCTAAGATCCATTTAGTTACTGGCACTTACTGGTACTTAGCTATTTTAAATGTCACTTTAGATACATTAGCAGCTGTTGCCAGTTGCTTTAAATTAGACTGTTTCCACATGATCAAGGATTAAGTGAGGCTTGGCTGGAAATCACCTTCATGAGACATGACACTTTCTCCTATTGTTTCCAAAGTTGTGTTGCATGGAAATCATTACTTGTGGACAAACTTAGAATCAGCCTATGAATGCAACTTTTGTCTTTCTATTTCTCAGAAATCAGGTTGTCTATAGGAATGGGTCTTAATATATTAGGTACCTGGAAACCATCTAAATATAGTAATAGATGTTGGAAAAGCTCAAAAGAAGGACTTAAATTTTTTGTTCCCAATATTTGAAAGGATCAGGGAGCTTGACCCTATAGTTTGTAGTTCGGCCTGTTGGACTAGATACCTAGGTTATAGTCTCTACCCTTTCAAGCTTCTAAAATCAAGACATTGAGCTCTAGGACAGAGCACCTTGTGTCCATTCCAGGCATTCCTTTACAGAACAAAGAATAGTGTGTAAGAGTCCTTTCCAGGAGGCAGGGAGAGAGGAGGTGAGAGAATGGATGAGATGGTGAGGGAGGAACAGGTATTAAGGTCCCAATAAAAAGATTATTTTTGAGATACATTTGATATATTATGACAGATTCTTATTGCATTTGGTCTTTTTGTCTGCTGTGTCCTTATATGCTAGGTATTTTGGACTATTCTACAGCTTGAGAAATATTTCTGAATACATATATATATATATACACACACACACATATATTTTAAAAAGCTGTGAAACAAGTAAAATCTCATTTTTTCCTAAGTTATTTTATTATTCAATCTGGCCATCTATAAAACAGTACCTGATATTAAACAGCTTGTCAATTATTATTATTATTTTTTAAGGAACAGAGATTCAAAACTGCAGTCCATTTTACTTCTAATGGGATTAGCATCAAGGAAAAACCACTCATGCAGAGTCCAAGATAAACATCAGAACAATGCCCCAATTATGGGTCATTCAATTAATATATTGAAGTGACTTTCAGTTGCTCAAAAATAGTACAGCTTTTTTTCCTGTGAAGTAAAAAGATTATTTTATTGACTACCCTATTAGAATGATTTTGGTGTGGGTAAAACTATTGCTAATTATGGTTGGTTTGCAGCACTTCTCCTTTGTTACTTAGGAATGCCAAAGAAAGGGTCAAATCCCTGTTACAATGAAGGCTTTCTTGCCGGTAATCAGCAGTATTTGGTCTGCTGGCAACTGGGGCTGCTTTGTCCCTGAAGTTTTATTTCTATTGACTTTCTGTTCTTTAGAATTTAAACATTTTCCTTTATATCTCTAACTGCTAAAACTCCAACTGTGGGAGCAGTTGGAGGGGAATACAGAAGATGGCTAAAGTCATTCTGTGGCCGCGAGGGCTCATACAGAACATGTTCTTCACACGCAGCTCCTCTTCTGTCCTCTCTCCATTTGAAGCCAGAAAGAAGGAATGGGGGACCCTCCAAGGGACTCCATCTGATGTGTCACATCACACACCTTTGCAGGATTCTCACAGTTGAGATGGGATTCAGAGCCCTAAGATATGGAGGAAAGAGAGAAAAATCTCTTTTTATTTAGTCTCCATCATCCACACATATAAATACCCCCCATCTTTGCAAAGATCCCTGTCTGCTGTTAGTTACTTGGCTCCCTTTTATAACAAAGTTTCATAGAGTTGTCTTTAAAGACTGTTGCCATTTACTCTCCTCCTTTCTTTTCTTGAACCCTCTGAAAACAGTCCTTCCTCTCTGCAAATCCCCTGATATTTTCTTGTCAATGCCACCAGTCACTGCCATTGGTTAAACCTAATGGTTATTCAAATATCACCCTATCATGGAACCATTCCCTGCTGTCACTCTTTATCATTTTACTCTGCTCTATTTTTGTAGCATTTTTTCCTATGGTCATTTACTTTAACATCTGTCTTGCCACTCTTCCACACAGAATGTGAGTTTCATGAAAGCAGGGATTTTATTTCATTGCTTTATATTTAGTACCTAGCGCATCTATAGATGTGCAGCAGTTATTTTTGAATGAATTGCTTAAGAAAAAGCTGTGGGGATTTCTACTCCACTTGTAATTTTGTTTTCCTTCTTATTCCATTCTTAGCATAGTATCTAGGAAGTCATATTTCAGTAAATATATGTTGAATAGAATGGAATTCTGACTACAAGGAAGGCTGCACTCTGTACGATAACTGGTTCCTGGCATCAGTGCTTTGCTGATGACTATTCAAATGACTTGGGGCCAGGTGACGAGCAGGAGGCCTGAGCCACATGGTTTCTAGTGATTGAGAAGTGGCCACTCTCATAATCCTGGGGTGCAGCTTGTCTTCTTCTTATCTCTTTGGTTAGACTTCATCAGCTTGTTCTGCCCAGAGGATTCCCTGGGAGTAACCCTAAAGAAGAGAGGAATGGGACCAAGGTGTTATTTGGCCCTAAATACTGGCCCCGTAACTCCTTCCAGTTAGAACCAGTACCACTAGATATTGTGCACACTATAAACATCTGTTCACCCACGAGGAGGCATTTTGCTTCTTTTCTCTATTCCTTGGAGCATTTAATGCTCATTTTTCCTTCTAGTTGCTCAGTCGCTTTGGTATTAGACCTTATGTGAGATTTTTTTATTATTATATTTTAAGAAAGAACTGTGATATCCTTTAGCTCTCTTGCCCTGTGTATTGGAAGACAGGATCTATAGACCCAGAATCCTTGGAGCAGCCTTCCATTAGGAATGTGTTTAATGGAGACCAGAAGAAGGCTGGTCTCCATTAGGCACATTTCTTTTTCTTTATTTACTTATCTATTTATTTTTCTATTAGGCACATTTTTAATTTAGGTCTAAGATCCAGTCACTGCAGAGGGAGACGACATAGGAATTTGGTGCTTAAGACCCAGCTAGTACAAAAGAGAGAGGGGTTAGAAAAACCAGATAACATGTGTTTCCCTTTTGGCTTTGGCTTCCAGAAAGCTATTCAGACCAAACTTGAGGTTAGTTCGATTCTACTAGCGCTTGGCAGGGTGACCATACATATTTTCTTTCTCTTTACAAGGCACTGAATTTTATAAATCTGATTATGTATAGATTTTTATTAAAGCCACTTCAAATTATTTCTGGAAAGAGGTGGGAAATGCTCCTCTGTTTATTCTCTTGTATATTACCGCTGTCTCTGGCAGCTAGTCCATGGTGGCAGCCGCTTCGGGGACTTGAAATTGACCAACACTGGGGGTGTGAGGAGTGGGTATGGTCCTTGCTACTTTATGGTCATTTTTTTGGTATTGACTCTCCTGTTTGTTTTGGTATTCCTACTGGAAAGCTATGTTTGCTAGCATAGGACTTCCTAGAATTCCTAGATTATATCAGGTTAAATTGCAGGAACCCAGAGTTGGCTTCACTTCTCCCTACTTCTGAAAGTGAACGGGAAACTGATTGGAAGAAACCCTTTCCCCCCCTCCCTTGGGTTACTGAGTTTTCTTTTCATACTCTCTTTTAAAATTTTTCTAGTCCCATATCATTCAATTGCATTCTTCAGTAATTTTTCACTTCTTCCTATTACTCAGTTTGAAGCCTATAAATGATAGTTATATCTGTTGTGGTTAATAACATGAGTTGTGGTGCCAGAGTGCTTGAATTTGTATTCTGGCTATTCAACTTTACCAGTTGTGTGACCCTTTTCAAATTCCTTAGCCTCTGTCCCTCAGGCTCTTCATCTACAAAGTGGGAGTAATTGTGGTATCTACCACAATTACTGTGACAAGAACGAAATGATTTTATACATAGTGAGTACTTTGACCTGTTGCTGGCACATAGTATTCATTATACATTATTGATGATTATTTCTTCCTTAACTTTGTGAGTGGGACTCACAAGAAAGTGCTGGTGGCCAAATTGATCAACTTCTTCTGGCAAATCATTGCTTTGACTGGATTAACCTATCTTGGAGTGAATAATATAGAGTAACTTAAAAAGATGACTCTAGGACCTTGTATGAGTAACTTCTTTTTTTTTTTTTTTTTTTTTGAGACAGAGTCTCGCTCTGTTGCCCAGGCTAGAGTGAGTGCCATGGAGTCAGCCTAGCTCACAGCAACCTCAAACTCCTGGGCTTAAGTGATCCTTCTGCCTCAGCCTCCCGAGTAGCTGGGACTACAGGCATGCACCACCATGCCTGGCTAATTTTTTCTATATATATTAGTTGGCCAATTAATTTCTTTCTATTTATAGTAGAGACGGGGTCTCACTCTTGCTCAGGCTGGTTTCAAACTCCTGATCTCGAGCAATCCTCCCGCCTCACCCTCCCAGAGTGCTAAGATTACAAGCGTGAGCCACCACGCCCGGCCAAGCTTAAGTTTCTTAAACTACCTTTGAGATGCCTTCTCTTTCTCTATAATAATTTGTCTTCATTTCTATGTTCTTTTTGGCCATTTTGTCAAACTGTGAGAATAAAATGTATTTACAGTCTTCACATCAAGGTAATAAAGAAGAGCGTTTTATATTGGTATTTACAATGCTGTAAATGATTTCTATTCATCTACAAAGTCCTCCAACTACTTTCTACACCTTCCTCTCTGATAATGTAAACGGAACCATAGCATGAAACTTTCTTGCTCCCTACCAAATCATTTGCAGGAAAAATTTTTTTAAAAATCTTGCGTGCATTTTGTGTAGCAGCTTCCGATGGAACATGTGTCATTTGGAACTGGGAAAAAACAAAGAAGGGAGAAGGAAGGAGTGGTATGAGGAAGGGTATTTTCATATTTTTATTTTAGATAAACCTTAAAGGCCTGGGGCTTAGTTAATAGATATTTGTTGATCTTCCACTAACACAAACTTCAGAAGGAAGAGTTTTCTTGATGTTCTGGTATATGGTCTCCTCCCATACCGCACTTTCCCTATACTTGAGGTCCTGCAGGACATTTCAACCACATGATGAATTTGCTCAATGGGAAAACATTTTTAAGCTTAGACTCAGGCTTCCCAAGCAAATAAACCAACAAATAAGATTTTAGATATCTCCTAATTGGAAGTTCAAAGGATTGTGACTTCCTGTGTTCTGGGGGTAGATTGAAAATCATGAATTAATATTTTTAGCAAGAGAAGTAGAATGCATTATTTTCTTGCTTTGCTCAGTGTGAACAACTTGAACCTGTTTTCTCTGTGTTGGCCTTCATAGGGGGAAAGCCATTTGGAAACAGATTTCTTAATATTTTCAGTATTTAGTGGAGTTCGGTGCGATCTTTCTTATGAGTACACACCTCAGGGTTACTGTGCACAGAAAAGATCAGAAAGTGTGCAGGGACTGAAAGGGGTCCCCTGCTGATTGAGAGAGAGATTCACTATCTATGTGGATGGAGACAAGAAAGCTGTTCACTTGTCATTCTGTGTGAACCGCTGACCTCTGGCCATCACAGTACCCTCCGTGATGACATCAAGCTGGCCGTGTTGTTTGTTGGGGGGAATGAACCATGCCAGTAAACTTTTAGTCATGTCAGATGGATACTCACCTTAAATGAGATTATCACATTTCAAGCCCAAATAAATTTTCCTCCTGAAAGGTAGCTTATCTATTGCAAAGAGATGGATTTTTTTTTTTTTATATTCTACTTGCTGCTGTTAAAAGGCTGAATGACAGGCTGACTTTAAAAGGTGTCCCTCACATGAGGGGAAAGGAATTGCTGGCTATCCTCAACTGGCCTTTTGCATCTCTTGAAGGAAGAATTAAGAAACAGGGTTATGATCAATTTGAAGGCATGTTTGGAAGACATAGCATCTCAATGATGAAAAGACAGCAATAACCCTAGCACTGGCTTACTTTTTGACTATTAAAAAAATAAAATAAAGTTGAGAAAAATTGAAAATTTCAGTCAGCTATTTAAAAATACCTTCCATTTTAGGCCAGGTGGGGTGGCTCAAGCCAATAATTCTAGCACTCTGGGAGGCCGAGGTGGGCAGGTCGCTCAAGGTCAGCAGTTCGAGACCAGCCTGAGCAAGAGTGAGACTCCCGTTTCTACTAAAAATACAAACAAATTAATTGGCCAACTAGAAATATATAGAAAAAATTAGCTGGGCATGGTGGGACATGCCTACAGTCCCAGCTACTCGAGAGGCTGAGGCAGAGGGATTGTTTGAGCCCAGGAGTTTGAGGTTGCTGTGAGGTAGGCTGATGCCACAGCACGCTAGCCCCGGCAACAGAGTGAGATTTTGTCTTAAAAAAACTTTCTATTTTAATATGTGATTTACTATATGTAACTTTTGGCAATTTGGATATTTAAGGACACTTAGTTTTCAAATTCTGAACATGAGAAGATTTAGGCTTATTCCTTTAGTATGCAAAAAAAACAGAAAAAGATCATTTGAGAGTCCATCTTTTTAAATGTGTGAGTGTCGACATGGCACACAAACCTTGTAGCACTGATACAATATAGTTGTAGCACTGTATATAATATAGTTGTAGTACAATATAGTTGTAGCTACAGTATAGTTGTAGCACTGAATTTTGTGCACTGCTTCTACTTGACAAGACTTTAGGATTTTTCAAAGAATTATCTTAAGTATCTTTATGTTGGTAAAACCTCAAATTGGGTTCCTGAATGCAAAATTGAGCCTCAAAGTGGGACTGTGCTATCTGGTCTTTGAAATCTTAACTAAGACATACTTTGTCCTTGGTTAAAAAAGAAATCTTGGCCGGGCGGAGTGGCTCACGCCTGTAATCCTAGCACTCTGGGAGGCCGAGGCGGGCAGATTGCTCAAGGTCAGGAGTTCAAAACCAGCCTGAGCAAGACCCCGTCTCTACCATAAAAATAGAAAGAAATTAATTGGCCAACTAATAATATATAATATAAAAATCAGCCGGGCATGGTGGCTCGTGCCTGTAGTCCCAGCTACTCGGGAGGCTGAGGCAGGAGGATTGCTTGAGCCCGGGAGTTTGAGGTTGCTGTGAGCTAGGCTGACACCACGGCACTCACTCTAGCCTGGGCAAGAAAGCAAGACTCTGTCTTAAAAAAAAAAAAAAAGAAAAAAGAAATCTGAAGACAATCTGAGAATCACAAGGAATATATCACATTTGTAAGAAGGAGGGTATTCAAAGACCACAAAAGGCAGTTAAGAATATTTTAAAAAGCTGAATGAATTAAAATATTCACCTGTGTTTAATGATTTAATAGCAATATTGAACATTTCTTGAGCACAGTGAGTAATGTCCCAATCCCTGTACGAATGTTTGGGATCCTAAAATGAGTAAGACAGAATCTGTGATCTTAGGCACTTCCACTATGTCATGGAGGAAACAGATAAATAACCAATAGAATAAAACCTACAGTTAGAGTCATGAGGGACACATGTTCTGAGTCTGGGAAAGCACAGAGGAGGGACAGAGAGTATTTTATTCCTGTAAGGGACATCTTGATTTCCCTTTGAAAAACCAGGTCCAGATAAGAGCGGTGAGATGACCATATGAATATAATGTGGCAACAATAATGTGTGCTTGTAGAGTACATTATGCTTTTCAAAATACTTTACTAGGCCCCTCTACTCTGTGCAGCAGATTATCCAAATGTGACGTATTGAACAAGCTGCTGAGTGGCACTCCTAGACTCAGGTCCAGGTCTCCTGACCTAGGCCTGCTTTCTTCCTCTTCCCATAGTGAAGGACAGGGACCTTCATTCCCCAAAGCTTGTGCGGCAGTACCTTAGTTTCCTCGGATGCTATTTGTCTCATGTAAAAGAAGGTTCCATCCTGAATTAAATTCTTTCTCTTTTTCAGCTTTCAGCTCAAAAGTCACTTCTTGGCCAGGCGAAGTGCCTCATGCCTGTAATCCTAGTACTCTGGGGGGCCGAGTTGGACGGATCATTTGAGCTCAAGAGTTAGAGACCAGCCTGAGAAAGAACAAGACTCTGTCTCTACTAAAAAAAAAAAATGGAAAGAAATTAGCTGAACAACTAAAAAATATATATCAAAAAAATTAGCCAAGCATGGTGGTGCATGCCTGTAGTCTACTTGGGAGGCTGAGGCAGGAGGATCGCTTGAGCCCAGGAATTTGACGTTGCTGTGAGCTAGGCTGATGCCACGGCACTCTAGCCCGGGCAACAGAGTGAGACTCTGTCTCAAAAAAAAAAAAGTCACTTCTTTAGGGGAGACTTCCCTGGGCCCCCAGATCCCCTTGGGCAGTCTCACAGGCCTCTGTACTTTCCGCATTTACGCTTAACCCAGTTTGTAATTTGCCATTTGTGCTATTATTTGATTACTGTCTCTCCCATCCAACTGTAATCTCCACAAGGCCAGGGACCATGTATGTCTCTTTTGTGTACCAATATATGCTCAGCATTTAGTGTCCAGCAAATAGTAGTTACCCAAGAAATGTTTGAGACAGAATCTCACTGTGCCACCATGCGTGGCTAATTTTTTTCTATTTATTTTTAGTTGTCCAGCTAATTTCTTTTTCTATTTTTAGTAGAGACAGGGTCTCCCTCTTGCTCAGTCTGGTTTAGAACTCCTGGCCTTGAGCGATCCACCCGCCTTGGCCTCTTGGAGTGCTAGGATTACAGGTGTGAGCTACCGTGCCCGGCCTAAAAAAGGAATTTTAAGTATTTCATTCAGTTGAATGAACATTTAAAACAACAAACCAAATCTTATGCACCGTTCCACATCAGAATTCTTCAATGTTGTGCTGGGGAGACAGCCCAGAGGAGAGGGCGGGTATGGCCCCAGACCAGGGGCTCCTTCCAGCCTGCTCTTTCCCTGCGCAGTTCTCTGGCCTTTGCTCCTCATCAGTAGGTGGCCCGGCCAGGCCAGCCCCTTGAGAGCCTCCTAATATGTTCTTGAGAGTTCTGGGTGGGAACTTTTGATATTTTTTAAACAGAAAATTCTTTTCGCTTTGACAAGAACATAAAGAATATGAACATATTTGGGGTCCTCTGCATGTCTACATTAGACAGTAGCAGTATCATCAGTGTTTATGGGCACATTGGGACCTAGATGTGCTATTTTAATTGTCAACTATTAGTTGTCAATGAGGAAACACAGGTGACCTTAATGAGTAGAGTCTGTGTTTGCCAACTGACCTCATGGAAGGCCAACCAGAGCTTTCATAGGAGTTTGAAGGGATATCGTCATGCGAGATTTGAGTCATGGTACAACACAGACACAAGGAATGCCCGGCCCCAACAACCGCATGAGTGCCCGAGTTCCAAAATGAGGGGCAGCTGAACTCCACAGGATCATACCACCTGTCTCATGAGAGTAACGTGTTCCCTTGAGTTTTCTTGATTTTATATTTGGTGTTAAGTGATGAATTAGTTTTGATTTTATAGTTGTAGAAGTTGCTGGTTTATGTTTGTATATATCTAACAATCTTTATAAAAGTAATTTATGTCAAAAAAATGTTTGCTGAAGGAAATTTAAAGTTTGTTTGATATTTCTGTTGTGTTCTTTTTTTTTTTTTTTTTAATAGAATACCCAGTATGTGAGCAGCGCACTTGTGCCAACGGAGCCTGCTATAACTTTAGTCAGAGGTGTGATTGGAGAGTTGATTGCAGGGACTACTCTGATGAACAAAATTGCAGTAAGTAACATGCATGAGGTGGGTGGTGGGGTGCTGAAGCTAGTTTATACTGGCTTGAGAGAGCCAAGTATACACATCTCTTCCCAAGTTCATGTACAGTGAATTCACATTGGTAGTTTCTTTTTTGTTGTTGTTGAGACAGAGTCTTGCTTTGATGCCCAGGCTACAGTGAGTGCCATGGCATGAGCCTAGCTCACAGCAACCTCAAACTCCTGGGCTCAAGTAATCCTACTGCCTCAGCCTCCCGAGTAGCTGGGACTACAGGCATGTGCCACCATGCCTGGCTAATTATATATATATATATATATATATATATATATATATATTACTTGGCCAATTAATTCCTTTCAATTTATAGTAGAGACGGGGTCTCACTCTTGCTCAGGCTGGTTTCAGACTCCTGACCCCGAGCAATCCGCCCACCTCAGCCTCTCAGAGTACTAGGATTACAGGCATGAGCCACCGGGCCTGGCCACACATTGGTAGTTTTAAGTCGCCACTGGTGGTAGAACTTACACCATGAAAACTGGCATACACTACAGACCAGAGCCTTTTTGTTCCAGGAGGACTGGTCTTAAAATATGTACGAGCACACCACTGCCTAATCAGAATCTTCCGAATAGAATCTTCCTATCAGATTAAATGGCTACGATGTGGTTAAATTTTCTCTTTTCTTTCCCTTCTTAACCTTGTGTCCCAGGTGTGGCATGTTTGCACAACGAGTTTCCGTGTCACAATGGAGAATGTATCCCAAAGGGCTTTGTCTGCGACCATGACCGTGACTGTGAAGACGGCAGTGATGAACACTCTTGCAGTACGGTGATTTCTTTATCCTAGTTCATGTTGTTAGGAATGTTTTTGTTTTTGTTTTCCCACCAATGTACCACTTTTTTCAAAGGAAAGAGTCACTATCTTTGATGGCAGATGGGGAAGAAGATGATTTAGGGGCCATGACAGGAGTCTTTGTGAGATTGCTGGACGTGGGCTCTTTTATCTTTCAAGAATTTGTGCAGAGGTGAAAAGTTGCTGATGGACAGCATGCATTCTTTCCTTAGGCTGCAGGGGTACAGAGTGTATTCTATCACTGGACACTCAAATTACGTATGTCTTAGGAATGGGTCTCGTAAGTTTGATAGCCGAGTGAGAGAGTGGCTTGAAGGGGAAAGGAGGTTCCCTAGCAAGAGTGGGTCCAACTCTCCTCTTTGAAACTCTTACCACATTAAAGTTGGAGAGTCAGGGAAGTTTCAGTGTGCCATAGGTGGCTTTTGTCACCTCCACTTCTTCACTGACCCTACTTTTACTTCCCTGCTGTTGCATGCAGTGTAGTCTGCATCTCATTGTTGCCACCTCTTGACTCATTTTTTTTAGAATGTGTAGAGTTAGGAGACTCCATGACGGTTTTTACTAATTCCAGTAAGTTGGCAGCTTTTTGTGATCCTTTATTTACTGCTACTTGTCATTTTTCTTCAGACCTGTTTTGATTGGTTGGTACCCATGCATTTAAGGGTGTTGTCAAATATTTTCGATATCACCCTAATTTTCTGTGAGCCATGCCATTTCCATTCTGGAACGTAGGCTTATTTCAGTGACTGTATTAAAGAAAACGTGACATCATGGAATGGCTGACTCAGAATCATTTGGCCCTAGCTTAGCAATTACAGTTCTTGTGGTAAAATAAGAGAATGTTGGCTATTGGCATGTCTGTAGCATCTTCATCCAGTGTGCAGTTTCTGTTTTGTGTTGACCTATTGTATACCATTTTGTTTTAATGTTGGGAAACAGAGACTGGGCCCTGTGTTCATTTCCTGGACCTAAAGCTGCTTCTCTTCTTTTCCTTCCTTTTCCTCCTTTTTGTCATTTTTGTCAAGATACTTAAGGGATTAAATTGACATAGAAAGTTCAGTTTCTAGGAGCTCTGTTTGGGCAGTAAGGTGAGCACTTTGATTTTTTCCAAGTGAGTGCAGCTGTTGTTTCCTTCCAGAATATGAGACCTGCAGGGGGAACCAGTTCACTTGCTCCAATGGCGAATGCATTCACCAAAATTGGGTCTGTGACGGAGACAGCGACTGTAGAGATGGCGGAGATGAAAACGGATGTGGTAAGGAGGGGAAGAGATTCCTATTGAAAAGCGTTCTTGTGTTTTAACAAGCTGTCCAGGGGAAAAAAAAAAGTAAAAAGAAGAAAAAGTATAAATTTTTAAGAATTAAAAAAAAAGAAAACAAAAGCGTTTTCTTAAAGTGAAGTTCTCCTCCTATCCTTTTTAGAAATTTGTGTGACAAGCAAGCCTTAGGATTGGCTGGAGTTTAAAGAATTGTTAGGCACTTAGTGGGTGAGGAAGAAGGTGGTGATTCTACTTGCTTTTCCAAAAAAGATTCTGAACTCAAATACATATATATTTAATATATTTAATTTATAGATTACAGTATCCTTAAGGCAAAATAGGTAGGATAGTCCCCCGTCTGTATCCCACTCCCCACTCTGACTTTCCCCCTTTAAGAATTTCTATTTTCATTGGATATACCTATCTATATAAGAGCAATAGGCTTGGCAATAAGGAAAAATAGGCAAAAGTGTGATTTGTCTTAGACCATATAACCAACCTTTAAAAATGACTTGGAACCTCGGTAACAGTTCAGTTTTGTTTTTGTTTTTGTTTTGTTTTGTCTGTCTTTTTATTTTATTTTGATTTCTAAATGAGCCACTGACATGCAGTGGTGAAAGAGAGGCCACACTGGGAATACATGGGATGGACCTAGGGATTGGTAGGTGTAGGGGAGGCTAAAAGGAACTTTCCAGTGATATCCACCCCTTCACACCGCTGATACCACCAGCAATACCTCCAACAGTTCAGGAGTCACTGACACCCACACCCTAAAGAAAATTGCCTACACCATTCCAATTCCAGATAGAACAAGGGAGATGCTTGTTCCACTGGTTTTATGTTTTGCTGTTCCAGGAAGCAGTCTTCCTTTATTTGGGTTATGGTTTTTCATATACTGTTGACATTTTATTAAATAAACAAAACTAATAAAACCACCCAAACACAAACTCAGGAATCCTGGAGTTACCTTGATGGCCCAAGTTCTATCATTCAGGATTTAAATAACTGAATCTTCTCCTAGAGTGTTATGAATCTAGTTTGTTGATAATTCAGGCCTGTGTCCATTTCTTACTCTTGTTACTTGGCTGAGGGCTGCCTCCTCCAGAAGGAGTGGAATAATTCCATTGTGCTGCTCTTTAATAATCTCAATAAAAGGCTAAAAGTAGGGTTAGAAACTACTAGTTTATTGTAAAATATAGGTCACTTGTAGATTTCTGTTGTCTCCTTGGTCTATATCCTCTCTTAACCATTGATTAAAACAGACCTGGCTCTACCTCTCACGTGGTCTGTAATTCTCTCTCTCTCTTTTCTCCCCACAGAAAGCAAACCTCATCATTTTCACAACTGTCCCCCAAGACATTGGGTTTGTCCAGAGTCTGGGCAATGCATCTCAATTTATAAAGTTTGTGATGGGGTTTCAGATTGTCCAGGAGGAGAAGATGAAAACAGTACTACTACTGGAAGATACTGTGGTAAGTATGGAAATCTGGGTAGCTTTCGAATACAGATATTTCTGTTTTCTACAACAGATTCTCAAATACAGTGCGTTGTTGGATAGCATTTGCATAACAAACCACAGCAAGAGTTAGTGGTTTAAACCGACAAACATTTACTATTTCACACGGTTATGTGCTTTGGTTCCTCTGGCCAATACCATCTCACTCACATGTCAGGATGTTGCAATAAAAGCGTGGGCCAGCCCTGGCTTATCTGCACCCTGGTAGCAAAGGTGAACCCTAGTGCTCAAGCACTTCTAAGGCTCTGTTATGTCATATTTGGTAATGTCATATTGGCCAAAGCAAATCACTTGGCTAGGCCCACAATGGAATGGAAAAGTAGTCTCCAAGTCCTGATGGGAGGAGCTTAAGAAATTTGTGGCAACACTCTCACCCCTGCGATCTGCGACACACATACAGGGAGAATTATTTCAGTGGCAATTTTGATGGCTCTAAAGATGTTCGGGAGATTTTATTGCCTGGCTTATACTTATGCAAAAAAGATCTTGTCTGGCAATACTTAAAAGAAAAAATTCTTCTGGTTCCTCGGTTTTGTATTCTCCGATGATAAAATTAAAGTATCCATGAACAATGTTATTTGATGATGTCTAAGGAAACTGAATAGAATTAGTTTTTTTTTTTTCCTTTCTTTGTGGCTGTAGAATATTCCGCCCACCATTAATCTATCAATTCTGTGGATAGCTGACTGTTTTGTAAGGGAATACAATTTGTGACCCTGATTTCATTAGTAGTACACTCTCTAACTAGAGTAGTGGTTGCCTAGAAGTGCCCCTGTAACCGTGTCCCCAAGGTTAGTGTTTGTTTTCCTGACAAAACTTGAACATAATATTTAAATATGCAGAGACGAATATGGCATTCCTCCCTGCCATTTCATTTGAGAGCCCTTTTTAAAAAGCTTGAAAAATTAACAAGAGCTATGTAGTCACGGCACAAAATTTAGTAGAAATAAAAAATACAATCACCTGAAATGCCATCACTTAAGATAACCACAGTTAACACTTTTAGAGTATATTGTTGGGCCAGTCACTTGGGAGTTCTTAGCCCCTTTTATTATATAGACACATAGATAGACCTATGACCTTATTTTTTTTCCCTATAAATAACACTTATAATGACTTATGCTTGCACAGAGTTACAACTTTGAAAAGGAGTTTTTCTTTTTTAAAATGTGGGTTGAGCTTTTATCGCAAAATATTGCAGTGAGGTTTGAATGGTGACAGATTTTTTTCTGGACCTCTCCTATATGCTTGCTCAGCTTTTATTCATGGAAAAAGAAGCTACTAGGTAAACCAGTCTTGTCCAGAGGTCACCATTCATTTAACAAAGTTCCTTTCTCTGTTTAGGTAGGAGTATGTGTTCTACCTTGAACTGTCAGCAGCAGTGCCATGAGACACCGTATGGAGGGGCGTGTTTTTGTCTCTCAGGTTTTATCATCAACCGCAATGACAGCCGTACTTGTCTTGGTAAGTGACAGGTGGGGCTACTTGTCTTTCATCACGGTGCACCGATGTGTTCTGTGATCTGTGACATCAAAGAGCATGCACTTGTGGACAGGAGTGGTGGTCTGGCCTAATAAAGAGCAACACGGTCCTTACAGAAAATCTGGAAAATATGAAGTTTTAAGTCTGAGGAGCTTTTGTGTGGGGCACAAGGCAAAAGAATGGTTCTGTGATGTGCGAGTTGACTAACTACATGGAAACTATCCACAGCCTGATGATGGAAGTCATCATCTTATGTTTTCTTTTTAAGTATTTGGAATCAGGGTCGGTACGGCCACACTAAATACCGAAAGACTTTTGGTTACTAAATACCAAAAGACTTCCATGAGGTTGGTAGATAGCTGCCACCTTAAGCTCATTGAGCACCCCTACTCTGCTCCCCTGGCCTCTTCTCCAGGATGCACAAATGTCTGCAGGATTCAGCAACTGAAGAGTTGCCACCTAGCACAGTGAAGGATCACCAGGTCACTGCTTGGGTGACTATACCGGTCGGTCCGTGCTTGTGCTGTGCTGGCTGTTCATTCCACTGGTTTTTACCTCTACTTTGAACTAACTAACATTCAAGACAAGCAAAGTCTTTGTTTGTCGTTAGTCTTCCAGCTGGTGGCTGGTATTGAACTAGACTCCAGTACACCTAATATTTCCCCACGTCTTTCCCATCTGACTTAGAAAAATGATTTCTCCCACTGGGAGAGTTTTGATTCTGGTGCCAGCTTTACTTCTCACTGTGATTAGGATGGGGCCTTACCAAGGGAGAATTAGACATGATCAAGTAGCATTGGTTTTCATTTTCTTAGAATTTGAACAATGAATTTTTAGTGTTCTGATTTCTTTTTTCTTTCCGATTTTTAGTACAAAACAACAAACATATTAACAGAAAGTAATCACAGAGGTTTCACAAAAATTTTGTTTTTCTTAGTGTTGGGAAAAGGCACCTATGGATTTCTATAAGATAGCTGATTCATAATTTTCCCAGACTATTTGCATTCTGTCTATTCCTTAGAAATTTGAGATCTTTCAGGGTATTCTGGATAAAAAGAAACACAGCATGCATAAGAAGTATTTCTTCTGAACTAATTTCTAAAATATTAATATAATTTGGCAAAAAGGGTCGAATTTGGATAAACCTAATGAAATTAGTCCTTAGTCTCAGCTCATGGCTTCCAGCATAACTATACTTCATCAAATATAGTATCTTAGTAACTACTCACAGACAGAAACACATTTTGATACCAGAAATAAATTCTGGTTTGCAAATTAAACTTGGAATTCTTAAGATCTATAATAGTAGAATTCAGTACCTGTCATATGCCAAGAAAAACTGGATTTTTATATCTTGATAAAGCAATGCAATTGAGGTGGTCCTTGCATTCAAAGTAGGTAATTTTAGGTTTTTAACATCAGGACCATATCCTTAAGTTTGGCGATGATGTAACTGCTCCTCTTAAGTAACATTATTCTAAAAGGTATCTTAAGATTAAGTGATTTATACAAGTTAGCCTGAGAAATCCTGAAGACTGAATTATTTAAGAAAGCCTCCAAATCTCTACTCATTTCAAAACATTTTATAACTAAAAAGTTATGATCTGCAATGACCGTAAATGAGATTGCACAACACTTTGTGTGTATTATTATTGTTATTTTGATTATCATTACTTTGTCTTTGGCAAACGTCAGGCTCCTCTGTCCCCCTTTACTGCCACCCAGCTGCCAATCCTATCTCCAGCTTTTAGTTCTCCGGGCATTTCCCTTTTCTCTTAGTAGAAAAGGAATTCCAAGAGAAATGCGAGAAGCCACATTCTCAGTATTACATCAGCTTTTCTCTCTTTTTCCTTTCTTAACCCCCAAAGAGTAGTTGGAGCTGAGCTGTCTTTCAGTTGAAACTTGATAGGCTATGAAGTCCTTTCAGTAAAAGTGATGTGCTCTTTCAGAATTCCTAGTTCAGTCTTGAGATGCCGCACAACTTGTTCTCTCTTTTTGCCCACCCTTAATCCCAGATAGTACCCTTTCCATCTTTTCCAGTATGTAAGTCCTGAGGAGCCTTGGGTTATACTTCACTCTTTGTAAAGAGAACGTAAATACATGACATTATGAAACCAGTTACACTAGTTTCAGCTGAGCTGAAATTTTAGGGGAATTGTTTTGGTTTGCTCTCTCAAACATTTCACTTAAAAAAAGTATCCCTGCATGAATGTAACCGTCTGCACGGCTGACTCCTTATAGAGGCTTCAGGTATTCCAAACCTATGCAATATTTGTTATCTAAGACGGGACTCCACAGGGAATACCTGGGTGGTAATGAGGAATAGCATTGAATAATCCTGACATGAAATCTTTGTCTTTCTACCATTCATCTGCCTCTGGTAGTCTTGACCTGGCTGGCGGTGGAGCCTCTGCAGCATGCCGAAGCTGTTTGCCAGGCGCATTGTTTCTGATTGACAGGACATGCTGTTTGTTGACAGAATGACATCGTGGTGCAGAGTGAGGGCAGGGAGGTCATTCAGCTTGGTGGGGTTTCACACAGCCAGATGGATCAGAGGGTGTCCAAGGGCATCTAAGCTAAAAAGGAGTTTTGCAGTATTTGTTGGTAGGAGGAGACAAAGAATAAAAAGGAAAGAAAAATGTATAAAGGTATTGGAGTGAAAGGAGGATTATAAAGGAGTGTTTCAGTATTTGATATAGTTTCTGCTATCTTTTTGACTTTCATAAAAGTCCTCAATTCTACTTTCATTTTTCTTGTCTTCACTTTAGCTGATGATGGGTATTAATTAGCCTGCATTTTTCTCCGTAGTGATCTAAAGGATACAATCTTATTCGGTCATTACAAGAGACAGTGATTTTATATATTCATTTGGATCTGTAAAGCACTTGTCGAACAGGTGCTAGGAAGGGCTTTTGTGTATAAGAATTCCTAGTTATGACTTTTCCACCCTTGATTTCCTTCTGTTTGACATCAAAACAACTGCTTCTGGAGTTACCCCATACCCTTGGATATAGTCTCATGGAGCTTGCATTCAAAATGAGGTCATGACATTCTTGGCATTTGAGGGAGAATGTCCTGTACTTTCATCCCTACTGAGGCGAAGCCTTAGGTGCAGCTTTCTCAGGGCTTAGGTGAAGAGATCTAAGGGCTGCACAGAAGAGATTTCATCAACGAGCGTAGTCTATACCCACATGGCCTTTTACCTGTCATGTCCGGATTAGATTATTGTTTTTCTTTGGTTAGTCACAAAGAAAGATATGCTGGCTCATGTTATGTTTGGCCTGCAGGCAAAACTGAAACCATCAGTTTGATCCCAGAACCTTCTTGGGCTTTTCTAGTTGGGGAGTTGAGGGATGGTGGGCTGCCGAGCAGGGATGGCAGAATCCAACTCAGAGCTCTGACTGTTGCTGCAAATGTAATCAAATTTTAGAAGTCTGGAGAATTCTAGACCTGGGGTGCAATGGTTTCAGAAATTATAATCTACTGGAGAATTTCCTGAAGCCAGAGGGCATGGGAACCCTATTGGTATAGGTATGATTATGAACTCAAGCAGCGTTGTGCCATCTTCCCAGGGAAGAGAGCTGGGTAGGGATGATGGAGAGTAGATGTGGACTTGGAGGGTCCAGTGTACCAAGGATAGGCCAATTTCTGCACCCCTTAAGCCTTCCAGTCTTTAAGAAAGACCCTTTTTATATATTGTTGTATCCTCCCTCAGCCACCATGTTATATTGTTTATGTCGATTATATTGAAACTCTTTTTTACACAGTAGAATTGGGCCTTTTCTGGCAATGAAATACCATGCCATGTAAAGAACTTTCAATAAACACTTATGATTTTTTGATATCAGAGGAAAGACAGCTGGGCAAATAGATCTTACCGGACACTTTATTTCAGTCAGACTTATGCCTTCTTGAAAGGCTGAGTATAAGGCAGGTCTTACTTTATTCTGAATTAGTGCTGTCCAGTGGAACTTTCTGCAATGGTGCAAATGTCCTATATCTTTGCTTTCCAATATGGTAACCACTAGACATATGTGGCTATTGAGCACTTGAACTGTGGGAAGTGTGACTGGGAAACTGAATTATTAAATTTATTTTGATTAATCTACATATACATTTAGATAGGCACAGGGGGTTAGTGGCTTCCATATTGGAAAGCACAGTTTTAACTTTTATCTTTAAAGGGAAGATTTACACCAAAATTCATTTATTTTGTAAACCTACATTAACAAATGAAATGTAGTACCACAAGGCTATGAATTCAAGCAGTCCTTTGCAGTCTTCTGTAAAGTTATCCTTCACATAGATTTTAAAAAATGATTTAAATGCTCTTTTCCCTTGACTGAAAATGGCTGTTCTGAACTCATATTTTTTATCGTATGCCTAGAACCAGTGCCTGTCTCGAGAGGGTGCTTATTTAGACATTAACAACAGCATATTCCTGGCCGTCTTATCCAGGACTTCTGTCACGCTCAAGAAATGCTGGTAAACATGAAATACATAAAATACATAAAAATGTGTATTTCCCTGTGGCAGGGTTTGATGATTGCCAGATATGGGGAATTTGTGACCAGATGTGTGAAATCCGATTTGGCCGTCACCAATGCTACTGTGATGAAGGATATATATTGGAACATGAGCGGAATTGTAAAGCTAATTATTCCTGTGAGTAAACTATGGACACTTCTACCTCTGAATAGTACAATTCTAGTATCTTCCTTCTACAGCTGATGACAAAAGAATTAATCAGCATTTATGCTTGTGGCAGCGTTTTATCATCACAAATCAGGGATGGTCCCTGCTGCCAGGGAGAATGGATCAACATTCATTTCATACTTTGATTATTAAAGACCCAATTTGTGTATTAATGGTGATCATTATTGATGTTTTTTATGGGTTGTTTATTTGCTTTGGCCTAAACTATTATGTCACCCACATTTAATTGTGAAATAAATGTTATGCCTACACTTGACTGACTTGTGCATTTAGGTTTTAAGTAATTTACCTACCACAAAAGTACATGGCAACCATCTATAGAAATAATTTTGGCATTGTTCCTGCAAAACTTAGGAGTGTAGCAAAATGCACACGCTAAGTTTGGATTAAAATCTATGTGAATGCCCTCATTCTGGGTATTCTGTTGGAATCAATCTAAGAGTACTGTAGTAGAGAAAAGTTATAGGAAAAATCTGCTAAAAAAAGATGAGCCCTCCAAAGCATTTTGTTATTGTGGATTTCTGGGTAAGAATGTCTCAATTTTAATTCCTTTTTTTCAAATTTTTATTTCACACTTGATTTTGAAGTGCCTGTGGTGTCTACTGAAACTTAATTGCTCCCACGATCGATGAATGGCCCATTTTAAATTCTTTATTAATAATGGCATAATATTCCAATTTTCAGGTATTCATAGTTTATTTAACTAGTCCCCTATAGATGGACTTTTATATCATTTCTTATCTTTTGCTATTGCAAATAAGACTGAATGGATAACCCTATTCCTGTGTCATTTTGCATTCTTGTGAGTATATAGACAGAGCATATGTGGAACCACCATTGCCATGTTTTTCACAGTGATTTCCTGGTAAATGTGTTCTGTGTTTAACACAGTCTAAAGTTGCACATGGAAGTAAGGTTCCCATGTCATCAATGAGTCTTGAAAATACCTGATGTATTCTCCTTAATGTCATTGAAAGTACTGGACTGGCAGTCAGGACTCTTGAATTCTTACCAAACTTTTCTTAGCTTACTGTGATTTTGAACAGCTCTTTGGGCATCTTTTGTGCTTCATTCTGTCTTATGTAAAATGATAGCTATCTCCCTGCTTCAGAGGTTTCAACATATTAAAATCAGGCAAGATAACATAGAAGACAGCATTTGAAAAAGCAGAAATTATATCAGTTGTAAGATACTTCACCATCCTTGCCCACTCTAAGTAGTGGTAACGCCTTCCTTCTTCGTGTTTAGCTGGTGAGGCCTCCATTATCTTCTCAAATGGTCGGGATTTGCTAATTGGTGATATTCATGGAAGGAACTTCCAGAACCTAGTAGAGTCTCAGAATCGTGGAGTGGCTGTGGGTGTGGATTTCCACTATCGCCTGCACCGAGTCTTTTGGACAGACACCGTGCGAGATAAGGTAAATAGAGATTTCAGCTGTGTAGCTTGGGAGCAGAATAGAATCCCAAGCACAGAGTGTTGATAGTTTTTCATTTTTGGGGGGGAGCAGAGGGGAAAGTTCTTTTGTTTTCTAACAAAAAAGGCCCTTGAGATATTTTATGTTAATCAGCACCTTTTCCATGCTATACTATTACATGTGACCTATTAAACAAAGCAGTCTATTATATGGATTAGCCTTGAGCAACTTTTAATTTTATTCGAAATGGAGTCCAAAAGTTTAATTAAAAGAAATAGTAGACATTCTTTCAAAACTAGATAGATATTTGGTAGTAATTTTTGAAACTTGATCATTTTAAAATGTTAAAAGTACTGTGCTTTCCTGGGTGATAAAAATCAGATTTGTACTTGCGTCTTCTAAATGGAACTGTAATTGAGGATTTGATAACAAATATTGACAGGATTTTGTTTAACAGCCAAAATTTTATTACACTGTCTAATTTGGAAAGTGTGATTGATTTAACTTTGAGAAATGCAATGGAGATTTTTGAAACAAATTTTAGAGACACCTAAAGAGTTATGGAATTTTATTTATTTCTTCCTCTTACATGTTCTTGTACCATAAATAAAATTCTAACTTAGTTTAAAATTTCTAAAAGTTGAAAATTTGGATTATTAGCAATTCTGATTTGATTACAGCTAAAAATCAAAATAAACCACACAGTTAGTTATGCTTAAGAAGTATAGTAATTTTGGTTTTCTTTCAGGTCTTTTCAGTTGACATTAATGGTTTAAATATCCAAGAAGTTCTCAATGTTTCTGTTGACACTCCGGAGAACCTGGCTGTGGACTGGATTAACGATAAGCTCTATCTGGTGGAGACCAAGGTTAACCGCATAGATGTGGCAAATTTGGATGGAAGCTACCGGGTTACCCTTATAACTGAAAACCTGGGGCATCCTAGAGGACTTGCTCTGGACCCAACTGTTGGGTAAGTGATGTGAAAATGTACTGATTGCTATATTTTTAGTTTCTTCTCTGCCCTTATACATTACCATGGGATTAATTGAAGGTTAATTCTGATTTTTTTTTAGGCTTTGTACTCTAGAACCCATGTTTATTTTATATCCTTATTCATGGAAGCTTAATTAATTAAGTGGGTCTCATTCTATTTCTCTGGCTGGAGTGCAGTGGCATGATCATAGTTCACTGGAGGCTCAAGCTCCTGGGCTCAAGTGATCCTCCTGCCTCAGCCTCCCAAGTGGCTAGGATCATTGGCGTGCACCACTGGACTGGGCTAATTTTTTTATTTTTGTGGAGACAGGGTCTCCCTATGTTGCCCAGGCTGGTCTCCAACTCTTGGCCTCAAGTGATCTTCTTTTCTCAGCCTCCTTAAGTGGCGGGATTAGAGGTGGGAGTGACCTCGCCTGGCAATAGAAGCTTTCAAGGAGTTGATTAAATATAATTGTATTTGAGAATATGTAATCCAAACACAACTAACTGGTGTACTAAAATACTTTATATTTTTTGGATATGAATTTTATTCTTAGTGTTTGCCACATCTGCCTAGCCAAGAGATTGGATTATATGTTCTGACTCAATCTAACAATATTATTACAACAAAACATTACATATATTTCACCATTATTAAGATGAGCACTGTAACATGAATTAGCAGTAAGGTTTTTTAAAGAGAGGAAAGGAGGTTAGTATGTTTCCTTTTTGCGCTTTCTTGTTACAGACTGAGGTTGAGATATCAATGCTAATATCTCGTTAGAAGTTTTTCGGTGTGAATCAACTGAGCAAAACTAGTATAATGCTTTTCTTTAAGTTTCAATGCAAATTTTCCTGATCTCCACATTTGAGAAGAGTTATAGGAGACTTAGCTTTCTTCTAGAATTTCACAGTTGAGTCTTAGGACACTTGAAAGAACTTTAGGCTACTACAGTTTTGGTGAATGGTGATTATTCAGTTCTACTTCATTTGTCAGCTGTCCTTCCTTTACAACGATGGTGATGTTCTCTGGGCTGTGCCTAAGAATGGAAAATTGAGGAGGGAAATGGCTTGATAGCTTATTTTAAAAGATATTTGTAGGTTTGCTTGGGTTTAAAAAAGCGAAGCTGCCAGGTACGGTGGTTCGTGCTAATAATCCTAGCACTCTGGGAGGCTGAGGTAGGAAGATGGCTTGAACTCAGGAGGTTGAGACCAGCCGGAGCAAAAGTGAGACCCCGTCTCTACTAAACATAGAAAATTAGCTGGGCATAGTGGCGCATGCCTATAGTCCTGGCTTCTTGGGAGGCTAAGGCAGGCAGATCGCTTGAGCGCAAGAGTTTGAGGTTGCAGTGAACTATGATGAGGCCACTGCTGTGTAGCCCGGCTGACAGAGTGAGACTCTGTCTCAAAAAAAATAAAAATAAAAAATAAAAAAAGAAGAAGAAGCAAAAGACAGATAAAGGGAACAGAGGAGAAAGTTCAGAAGGTGAATATGAATTTGTTTTTAAGATGGGGTCTTGCTATGTTGCCCAGGCTGACCTCCAACTCAGGTGCTCTTGCCTTAACCTCCTGAGTAGCTGGAACCACAGGGATGCACCACCACAGCCAGCGGAATATGAATCTTTCCACCATGTTAGTGCATTTTAATAGTTACTATTTGTTGTTGACTCTCCTGATTGGCCCCCACAATCTCTGTTTTTTTCAAAATACTTTTTAATTTCCCTGTTATTTTATACCGCCAGGGTCTTCTAATCAGCTGAAGAAAATTTCCATTGATCTAAACATAACTATTTATAAAAAAAATATTTTCCACGTAAACTTGTATAATAACAGATTCTTTCATCTTTTGTTTTCTTCTGTAGGTATATGTTTTTCTCTGATTGGGGGAGCCTTTCTGGGGAACCTAAGCTGGAAAGGGCTTTCATGGATGGCAGCAACCGGAAAGACTTGGTGAAAACAAAGCTGGGATGGCCGGCCGGGATAACTCTGGATATAGTAACGAAGCGTGTTTACTGGGTTGACCCCCGATATGATTACATTGAAACCGTAACTTACGATGGCATTCAGAGGTAAGAACTATGTTTTTTTTTTTTTGTTTTTTTTTTTTTAACTTTCCTCTTCTACTGGAAGGAACTATGTTTTATGGCCTTACACGTTTCGGGGAAAGTGCATAAAATGGATGGAGAGGGATACCACAAGACCAGAAATAAAGTATCACTTTGTTTGTTGACATGATACCTTGAAATGACCATTGTATTGGCATTTGGATGAAGTGACCTGTTCCATAATGACACTCCACAAATACTACCTCAAGCATTTGTTCTTTGATTTCTCCTCTCCAACCCCATCTCCAGTCCCAGATGAAGCACTTTATTTTATTTCACTCTTGAGTCTATTTATTTCTCAAGATAACTTTGCCTTTTACTTTTTAAATTTTACCCCAATAAATAAAATAAGTTTTATGTATTTGATGTTATCCACTGGGAATTAATTGGATTTTACTCTACTCTTACATATTTCAAATTTCAAGGAGGAATTCTTTGTATTTTTACCTAGAATACTTCAAAGATACTTAAATAACAGTGTTTGAGTGTAGAATATGGCATAGTTTTTCCTTCATCTTCTTAGTCTGATTAGAGCTAACTACCAATTAGTTAACTATTTTAGATCCTCTCCTTTTGGTATTTTCAAAAATTGGGTAAAAGATGTCCTTCAAATTACTTTTAATGGATTCAGCAAATAAGCTGGCCAATTTAATTTTTCCAAATGACTTGATCTTACTATTTTCTCAATGAAAACAATATTATAGTTTTGTTTTCTCGGATATCTATTTTGTAAGGATGATATCACAGTTTGTTACTGGATTATATATTCTCAGAGCAAATGAAGTGATTGGGTATTAATACTATGATTTCTATTGATGAAACTGGTTTCGATTTGAATATGAATTAATTTTATTAAAGAATTTAGTCAATCTTGTAAGTCATATAAAACAATTGTGAAATGGCCTAATTTTTTTTGTCTTTCAGTGTGGTGTTTTGGCATTACAATTATATAGTCTCAATATTTTTATGCTAACGTTAAAGCAAAGCATAAAAGATAAAAATCAATGGAGTGTCAGAAAGATTTGAGTGGTTTGCTGGCTGTGAAGAAACTTCAAAGAAATATTAAAGCTCATGAGTTAAGCTGAAATAATAAAATCATTGCCTCTTGCTTTGCCAGCAGGTGGCATTCAGGATTCTGGAATTTACTAACTGAAAAAGAAAACCATTCTCTAATTTTAATGTACCAAGTC
The DNA here is from genome assembly GCF_040939455.1 of Microcebus murinus. Lineage (NCBI taxonomy): Eukaryota > Metazoa > Chordata > Mammalia > Primates > Cheirogaleidae > Microcebus > Microcebus murinus. The sequence continues at coordinate 48,188,420 of NC_134111.1, read as the reverse complement.
ATTATTGAGTGTTTCAAAGTGTGCACTAACTTGCCATCTTAAGTTTCTTTGTTTTTCCCTGTCAGTGTGTTTCTCAGCTTTAGTATCTTCAAGTCTTATCTCAGAGCTCTGTTGTGGTTTTTAGTTTTCAGGGGCTGCTGAGATTTTCATAGAGTGAATGCCGTGGCATCAGCCTGGCTCACAGCAACCTCAATCTCTGGGGCTCAGCGATCCTACTGCCTCAGCCTCCCGAGTAGCTGGGACTACAGGCATGCGCCACCATGCCCGGCTAATTTTTTGTATATATATATTTTTAGTTGGTCAATTAATTTATTTCTATTTTTGGTAGAGACGGGGTCTCGCTCAAGCTGGTTTTGAACTCCTGACCTTGAGCAATCTGCCCGCC